>NC_036639.1:14127503-14165219 GCF_002806865.2 Cucurbita pepo subsp. pepo | reverse complement strand
AAAAAAAAAAAAAAAAAAAGAAGATTTATCAGAAAGAAGGGCTTGTACTGGAAAGAAAAAGAAAACAAAATAGATCATTCAACATGGCTATCGATTGCTTTCAGTTGTGTAGCTGATTCTTCTTAAAGCAAACTGAGTTTCTTTTCAGCCAAGGACCCACGGGAGATTCTTATCAGCAAGAATACCATTCAGATGAGAACAGTGTCTAGCTGGGAGGAGTTAAGCACTAAAGATATGGCAGGTAAATTAAGCTAAATTTAGTACCAAAATTGAGGTCGAAGGTTATCAACTTACAAATCCATTTTCAAGGGCTCTAAAATCCAGATCATCGTTCTTGTCCTCCTGCTCCTTATCCAGAAACTGCACGTAGAAAAAATGTGATTCCTCATGATATTATGGATAGATGTATGACCAAAAAAAAAAAACGATTATCAGATCTAAATAGCTTAGGGGTAAAAATTCAGAAACAGCACATGAGCATGCCGCTAAGAGAGAATCACAACCACAGTTTATTCGACACCATCTCCGCTTCCAACAAGTGGGCACAATTCTAGAAGTTAAAACCTAATGGCATTCTTCAAACTGAATCCAAGATTCATTTTTAGTCAATACCTCCATTCGGAAGAACTTCTTCACCCGATCAGAACCAGATTTTTCCACTGCTCCAGTTGATTCAATTTCCACAATATTCTGCCGTTGTGTGGTCAAGCGGCGAGCTGCTCCCTAATTAAAAAAAATATATATATATATATATATATTACTCCAAACAATAAAAACAAACCAACTGCACAGAGATGCTTCCTTCTCAAGAATATAAATTGTTAAGACGATATGTTAAGCACTCGACAAATAACTCTACTTATAAAGAATCCAAATGTGACGAAGCATCAAGTTTTATTGAAGCTCCTTACAGCAGCAGAGGCATCTCGACCAAGTTGTGCAAGCTGAAGACCAAGACTTTGCTGATTGGACATATACTGTCCTGCAGGATACCTGCTGGCCGAAACAGCATTCCAGTTTAGAGTAGACCTCCACACACTTTGCTTTGTTGATTTAAATCCCTGTCAAAAAAAAAAAAAAAAAAAAAAAAAATGTCAACCATACTGACCAATAATAGCAAGAAATTACACCCTGAGACAAAGCTGCATAAGTATTATAGAAATAAAAACAATTGTAGCTGGGGCAAAGGAAAAGATTTGAAAAAATATTTCTAGAGATAATATACAAGACCACATTGCAGGTTGACTACTTAGGAACAACAAGTTAAGGATTGTGTGACTAACGCCGTAACTTTGACCATAACCAAAACAGTGGCCAATTAGCATTACCTTTTAAAGCTATCAAAATAGAAGGATCTTACTGAATAAAGATAATGACTAGTGAAAGAGGAACAACATCGCAAGGGTTGATATGAAGTGGAACTGTCTACAATATAGCATATTGCAGACTCATAATTTACCACATTTAGCACACGTCAATTCTAGGTCTATCAGATTCTCAACTAATTTTCCCTATATGATACAAGGGAATTGGTTTCCTTTTAACTTCTAGTTGATTTGATTAAACCACTCAACTATGCATTCTAAAGATCATAAATCACCTGTTCAAGTTCAGGCAGAAGTAAATTCAGACGAAATAGCACCACTAATTACAACCTACTAGCATTTTTCGAATATATTTATCCATCAAGATAATTAGAACAATTTTTAAAAAGTACAAGGACAGTGCAAAACCTTGTTACTCAGCGGCGAAGTAGGTATTTCAATGTTGAGAGAGCAACGTTTAGGGAAATTTTCCTTTTCTATGTCATTGATAGCTGCATTTATCAAAGGCAAACAGACTGAAACAGCGTCCTTGAAATCACTTTCTTGGCTTTGATCCTTCTTCCTGAAGTAAAATAAATATAGGAAAAAGGACTTTAAGGATAATAATTAAGCAGCAGTGAAGCTGAATAAGGAAAATACAACATCAACCAACCAATTCAGAGATATTGATATAGATGGTACACCACAAATCAATGCCTCCCTTGCTCCAGCAACGACACCTGAGTAAAACCTGGCAGATTTAAACAATCAAATTTGGCACTAGATTAAGGATCAAATCATATTATAGGAAAAGGACCAAAAGATAATTATTGTTTAAAAAAAGAAAACATTGTGGTCTACACTGACATCTTCACATAACAAACAGAACTTACATGTGATGACCACAGCTCGATCCCCGGTTAATTCCACTAATGACCTGAAATTTATATCAAATATATCGTCGTGACATGTTACTGATAATTGAATTAGGTTTAGAAACCCCACTGCTATGATCTAAAAATGCTAACCAGAAGAGGCTTCGACCAGGAAAAAAGAGCTCCAGATAATGCTAAGGAGACACAATCTGCCGGCGTTCCTGAGGAAGAGTAACCGAGTGCAATTAGGTATTGGAATTTCTAAAGCCTACAGGAAAGGATGATTGTTTGTGTACAGCCAATAGCCAAATAGAAACAAAGTTTTAAATTAGATCAGTTAGCGATAAACACCATGCTTCTGGCTGATGAATTGAACTTATTTAAACCAAAAAATAAAAGATCAGACGAAATATAATACACAAACAGGAGAAATCAGAGAATATACAAACCCCAAATTTAATCTAAATTGATCATATTCACGACAGGTTAAGACAGTTGAAAAAATATAATATGAAAGGACAACCGCAGCAATATTCATACCCGAAACTTCATAGGCTGTGGCACCGTCAATTTGAGCAGAAGTCGCAGCAACGGTTTCTCGAAGAGTCACAGAATGACTCGAAACTGATTTGTCCCTGCAGCGCAGATTCCGAACTATTTAAATCACAGGCGTTCAATATTCAATAACGAAGATACCAAGATACCAAAAAAAGTGACAGTAATCTCCATAACAGGCAACAAACATTGAAAGAGCGCTTAAATAGCCAAAAGATAAATCCAATCCGCAATAAGACGAAAGAACATCAACTCACGATTGCGGAGCGCAAACATGGACGTTGTAAGAGCCTTGACGAACAAGGCCTTCGATGAGGTAAGTGAGGCCGGGAGAGTCGATTCCTTCGCTGTTAGTAACAAGAATAATCGGCTTCTGAGTTCCGGAAACCTCAAGATTGGCATCAGAAGTAGGAGATTGAGTCTCAGCGGATGCAATAACATCCTTGGATTCTTCGCCTTGTTCACCGGCGCCCTTTTTGCTGCGAAGAGCATCTTCAAGATTGGAAACAAGGCCCGGAGGCAAGAAGTTCTTCTTCACAGAAGTAGAGGAAGTCATAGACTTCAAATTCAAAAGGGATGATTGATGAGAAATGAAGAAAAAGGAAGAAGAAGCTTGTTCTGTGGAAGGAATCAGAAATCAGAACCCTAGAATCAGAGTTAAATGAGCAGAAGAAGACGAATAAAGCGCTGAAACTGAAAACGGTGAAATTGCTGAGGGAAGATAGATTGGTGGTCCGGTTCAAACGGCGTTACTTTCGTAGAGAGAGAAGAAGAAGAAGAAGAGAGAGAGAGAGAGAGAGAGAGAGAGAGAGAGAGAGAGAGAGATAGTTTACTGGTTGTTATGGCGTCAGCTAAAATGGAGAAGAAGAACGGGAAATTCCAAAAATAAATAAATAAATAAATAAACCATTTTCTAAAAGCCAAATTTTTGGATTATGGAATTTAAAAGACATTTATAACCTTTTCCCTTCACAAATTTAGAGAGCCCCAAAATTCAAATTACTCCCTTTTTATTGATTCTCGATGCAAGAAAACATCCCTTTTTATTCAAAACTTAGACCCACATGTATATTTAATTTATAGGTAAAATTAAATTGTGCCTACAAATTTATTATTATTATTATTTTTGTCTATTATCATCCAATTAATCCGAAGATTTAAAAAATTAAACTATAACTTTATAACTAGGAATATGCTACATAACCTCTCATTTATTTTCTCTTAAAATAAAAATAAAAATATATATATTATTTTTAGTAAATATTTTATTTTGTAATTTTCTCCTCTCATTATATTAGTTTATGATGTGATTTACTAATTTTCTTTCAAATGATGAGACGTTTGAGGATATTTATGTCTTTATTTATAAGTAAAGATATTTGGCTTATTTAGTAATATTATTGATTGCTTGCCCGGCTTTACAATTGTATATAATATTTATGTTGAAGTATTCCATTTGTATATATTATTGCCCAAATAAACAAATATATATATATATTTACAACGTTTTCCTAATGTTTTCAAATATTCCAAATAATTAAATGATATGAAATTCAGATTTCTGATCTGGATTAACTCTGAACACATTAATTATTGATTTAATAATGCAATTAAACTCTTCTGAAATTTAAAGTATGAGTTTTAAGGAGAATGAGCTAAAAGTTAGGCCAATTAAGCGACTAATCATCGGCTACAATTTCTAACATTTCGCCGTTTTTGGACCCAACTTCTTTTTGAAAAACCCAGCATTGAAATTGAAAAAGAAGGCAAGAAAGAGAATAATGTAGTTCAAGCTGACGTGGTGGACCCCAGTCCGTTTCTGAAACTAAAACTTTATGGTTTCCACGTTGGCTTGCCCCGGACGGGGATATACTTATCCCGTTCCGTTGTCGCATATCTTCCCGAATCCAAACATACGTGCAATCAAGGTACGTTTCGAATTCGATTCTTCCCACAAATTTTAATATAAGAAAAAAAAAAAAGTCCGTTTAATCTTATTTTGAGTTCGATTCCCTTTCGTTTAAAAATACAAATTCTTTTCATCTTAGTTTTCAATAATTTAAATAAGGAAAAATTGAGTTTATATTTCACTATTTCCAACTAAATTTAACTTATCAACCACTCAAAATAATAATAAGTACAATGCAGTCTTGTCTTTCCGTTGTACTTCTGCATTCTGATATTATTTATTGTGCTATCAAACTTTAAAATGAATCTAGTCATTGCCATAGTAAAACGTTCCGTTACATCGACAACAATTATGTTATTATTTCTTTTTATAATGAATTGAATTTTAGCGGACGAGAATTGAGCAATCATGTCATCTTTTGAAGCATAGAAATGATATTTTTTTTTGTTCGGCTGGAATGATGTCTAGAAGCATCTTGAATTGAGTTTTTGACTGCTTTCAATCCATTATTTCACCAACTTTATACTTACGTAAAATAATTGCTATAAACTTTTATCTAAATATGAAAAGTTTTTTATTTTTATTTTTCATAAGAATCAAGCCCATGTTGAACCCTTTCCTAGAAAATACTCAAATAATATTCACATTAAAAAAGTTGACAATAATTATTTTTCAACACTACTAAATAATACATTTTAAAAAATATATTTGGGTATTTTTATTTTTATTTTTAAAATATTCATGAATAAGTAGATTTTCTGTTCTTATTTTAAAAATTATAATTCAGTAGGAGAAGGAAAAGAAAAAACACTTTTAAGTTTTTAAATTTTCATGAAAATAATAATTAATTTTTTTTAACTTGACTACTTAATAATTTAATATTTAATGTAAAAAGTTCCATTAAAATTAAATTTGTTATTTAATAATTTAGATTTGGTAAGTCATAAGCATATATATTTTTTAAATAATTACGTAAATTAGAGTCTAATTTGCTACTAAACACGTAAATAATCTTTTAGTTTCGAAAGAATATTTCATGCAAAGTGCTTCGGTATGATTGATATTGGGCAAGCCCAACGGACCGTGTGTAATGGACAGATAGCGGCTCCATTTTTATCTCTTTATCCCCAAAATCCCTCCAAAACTTTCTCCTAGAAGAGCGTGCATCTTCTCACCCATCTGTGGCCATGACATTCTTCGTTAGAGGCACTTACACTCACAATCTATCTTCAACTGCCATGGCAATGTCCTCAAGCTTTTGCCCTCGCCTTCCAGTCCAATTCGGAACAAAACCCATTTTCCATATCCCCACGAAACCTTCATTCTCTCTGTCTTTCAAGGCTCTCTCTGTTCAAGCATCCTATGGATCTTCTGGTAAAGGTAATGATATGATAAATCGTTTTGATTCTTCTACATCTTTGTAGCTTTAAGTACGGTTGTTTCGATTCTGCATTTGAAGTTAAGTAGAATTATCGGATTTCCCTGTGAATCGAGCTGTTCGGTTTCAGTTACTGAAGAATTTTCATGTAGTTTTCTTGAGGAAGGCTAGGGATGGGAGTTTATTATAGTGCCGAAGAAATTCTACTGGAATTTAGTTTGAGTTATCGATATTACGAAATTTGTTTAAATTCGAGTACAGGGAGATAGCAATTATTAGTACTTTGTGTTGATGCTGTAACTTGTAACTGACATTCGGGAGAGTTTTTTCTTGTTAAATCTCGACGTCCACATTTAAAATTATAGGTAAGATAGAAGAAATATCAAAATTTTCGTTATATTTATGATCCATTTTAGAACTCATTAGTTAGCTATGATTTATGAACTCTTAGAAATGGCTCATATATTTTCTAAGTGAACCATCTGCTATTTATCTTAATGCATGCTTGTTTTTGTATCAACAGAAGAGCTGCGTGTTGGCTTCCTTGGTCTTGGTATCATGGGGGCACCAATGGCACAGAATCTTATAAAATCTGGGTACTAGGGTATTGCTTGATTGGTGTTTCATTACTGCTGGTTGTTAATTGCATTTTGAATTTGTATGATGAAGAATTAATGCGGATTTTCATATATGAAATTTGGATTAGAATTATGATCACGTATTTTCTGATAAAAATACAAAATGTTTCTGTTGATAATATATACTTCCCCTCTTACCTATTCGTGTTTTTTTTATCAAATCAGTTGAAGAGGCTAATTGTTTACAACTTATATTATATGTGATTCCCTTACTGGTTTATGGCAGCTGTGATGTGACTGTTTGGAATAGGACCAAGAGCAAATGTGAGCCTCTCATTAATTTGGGTGCAAAGTGAGTTTCTGATGTGCTTGGTGTGAAATAGTGCTTATTTTCTCCTTTTATTGATCTTTTTCTTACTAAGGTGTGAATGGAAACCATTTGAAGTACTCTTCAGAATCAGTTTTTCTTACGAAATGTACTTTTTTTAAAAAATAAAATGTAATTTTGTTTCCTACAGAAAATGATTTGGAAATTTCCATTAATATTCAAATAAATCGGTTTATACAGATACCAGTCTTCTCCGCAGGAAGTGGCAGCGTCTTGCGATGTCACATTTGCAATGCTTGCTGATCCTAACAGTGCAGTGAGTATATTACATTTTTAGTTACTATAATAGTGCTAATATCTCAACTTTAAGCATCTCAAATTTGTGCTTTTTTCAGCTGGATGTTGCTTTCGGGGAAAATGGAGCTGCAAATGGAATGGCTCCAGGAAAAGGGTATCACTTTTTTTTCGTTTATGGTGTGTCAATTCTTGTGAGATTCCACATCGGTTTGAGAGGGGAACGAATCATGTCTTATAAGGGTGTGGAAACCTCTCCCCAGCCGATGCGTTTTAAAACCTTGAGGGGAAACCCGAAAAGGAAAGCTCAAAGAGGACAATGTCTGCTAGCGTTGGGGTTGGGTTGTTACAAATGGTATTAGAGCTAGACACTGGGCGACGTGCCAGTGAGGAAGCTGGGCCCCCAAGGGGGGATGAATTGTGAGATCCCACGTCGGTTTGAGAGGGGAACAAAATATTCCTTATAAGTGTGTGAAAATCTCTCCCTAGTAGACGCGTTTTAAAACTTTGAGGGGAAACCCAAAAGGGAAAGCCTAAAGAAGACAACATCTGCTAGCGATAGAGTTGATCTATTACAATTACGTGACTTCATTGTGCAATAAGAGTATTCTTGATTGATCCTCAAAACTCCTTTTCTAGATGAAAATCCAAGTTTTCAACAAGACACATGGCAAAAATCTCCAATACGCTGTGCCAAATTGGATGCAAAGAACAAGCAATAGAAATACAGTTTGACAAACTTTTATAACAACTCAAGTTAACATCAAATCCAGTTTCTCCTCCAAACATCATTTACTGTTCTGAACAAAAGAGTTCCTTTCTTATGTGCATGTAGATATTATCATCATTTAGTTTAAGTTCCATTCATGCAGTTTCATATTTCACCAGGTATGTGGATGTTTCAACGGTTGATGATACTACTTCCAAGTTGATCAGTGCACGTATAAAAGATACCGGAGCTTCGTTTTTGGAGGTAGGTGATTCAATATTCAATCGTAAAATAGAGATTATAATGCATATAAAGAGCAGTTAGGATGATTTTTGTTGGGATAATTGCGGACATGATAAGATTAACAAGTGAAATTTTAACTCGGCTCTTGGAATTTCCTTCTAGGCTCCTGTTTCGGGTTCCAAAAAGCCAGCAGAAGATGGACAGCTGATATTTCTTACTGCAGGTCAGAAATTTGCTCATATTCTTCGCTATATTCAAGAGTCTCACGTAGTCACTTGAACTATAAATCCGAGAAGATAGCGTTGTTTAAATAATGGAACTGTTCCTTAAAGTTCTTGTGATGATTTCTTTCTGGTTTCAGTATCATAAGATCTTTGTTTATCCCTCAGAGCTAGTGTTTTATTATCCTATTATAGGAGGATTACGATACTGATGTAGTAGCTGCATATTCAGGTGACAAATCTCTCTATGAAACTGTTGCTCCATTTTTGGACATCATGGGGAAGGTATAACTACAAATACTTTTTTCACCATTCATAAATGTCTCGAACATGATGATATAAACTTAACCATTTCCGTGTGTGTGTGTGTGTATATATACTGTCAGTCGAGATTTTATCTTGGCGATGTCGGAAATGGAGCTGCCATGAAACTAGTTGTCAACATGATCATGGGAAGGTTTGGCCCAAATTTTACCATCAATCTTTTTTACCAATTTCTGATTAATATCTTGGATCTTGACAATTGCTCCCCTTTTAATTTTTCAATACTTGAAGCATGATGGCAGCTTTTTCCGAAGGACTGCTTCTTAGCGAAAAAGTAGGACTCGACCCAAATGTTGTCGTTGAGGTATATTATCATGCACAAACATTTTAAAGCTATTCAAATGTTCAAAACTTCACTGGAACAATTCTGTTAATTTTTAGTACCTACCTTCTTGTGTAACATTCATTGTGATTTTCGGCCTATCATGGGCGACGAAGACGACTCCGTTGGTCAAACGGGTGGGGAATAATCTTCATACATTGTGAAATTACAGGTAGTTTCTCAGGGTGCCATTAATGCACCAATGTACAAAATGAAAGGACCATCAATGATCAAATCCCAGTACCCCACTGCCTTTCCCTTGAAACATCAGCAGAAGGTTTGTAAATCCGAAAGGCCTTTGTTTGGGTTTAACGAAACTTTTAACCTCTTGGTCGATGATGAATGTTTGTGTTGTTTTCTAAAGAGACGTTTTTTGTGGCAGGATCTAAGACTTGCTCTGAGTTTGGCAGAATCAGTATCTCAATCCACTCCCATTGCAGCTGCAGCAAATGAATTGTACAAGGTAGCCAAATCTCATGGACTTAGTGATCAGGATTTTTCAGCTGTCATAGAAGCTTTAAAAGCAAAGTTGCAGCAGTGATTACAATATCTATCACTTCAACTTCTCTTCAGTTGTATTTATAACTCTTTTTTTCCCTTTTGCATGGTGATTTGGAAATCTATTATATATAAAATTGATTTGTATTTGTAAAACCTAAAAAATTATTTAGTCTCTAAATTCTCATAAAATAATGTGTTAGTTAATGAATTTTAGCTTGTAACGATACAGTTTCTGCACTTTAGAATTTATAAAAATTTAGTCCACGTCATTAAAAATATTATTAAGATTTAATAAAATTTCTATATATTTACGGAGCTTAATAAACTTAATAGGACCAAATATGTTCTAAATAATTGTCATTTAATTTTGATGAAAATTTTCATAATGTATACAAATACTATATTATTACATATAAAAATTTACGTGATAAATTATTATCAGTTTGAAAGCACATTAATTAAATTGTAACAATTTAAGGACCCAAATACTATATTATTACATATAAAAATTTACGTGATAAATTATGCCACGCGTCGCTTTTGAGGTTCTCTTCGAAAAGTTCCAATTCCGCAGAAATAGAAACCTAGGCTACTAAACGACGTCGCTTTGGGCCCTTTAGTGGTCCAACAAATTGGTTTCCCTCGCCAATCAAACGCTGTCATTTAACACTGAAAGAAAACCTGAAAATCTCTGTTTGGAGTAACACTGATCGCAGCTGCGCTGTTATTTCATTCAATCATTCGCTCTCCATTTTCGACGATCTTCGTCTTGTAGCACAGAAAAATCAAAGCAACTCCGATATGTCAAGTTCTGGCTTCTCTATTCCGGATGCAACTGCGGCCACTGGTAATTTTCGCTACTGCATTTTGTACCTAAAAACCTGTAGACGTAATTGGAACTTTTTTGTTGATAGCTCGGTTTACGTGTAGTTTTGGAGATGCTTACTTGTATTTGCGATCTTTGAGTTGAGTATATGGTGGAGATCATTAGGATCATTAGCTGTGATATTAGTTGCGAGTTGATTTGAACAAATTCATTATTGTTAGATGGAAATGATAGTTCTCAGTTTTTTTCCTTGGAAACGTAACAGTGCTTGCAGGTGTTGGAGTTCTTATCAATGTCTCTATGGTTGTCCAAACTGTACCAACAAAGACATAACGTTTTTGGAAGTTCTTGTAGCTAGTTTGGTTTACATGTAGTTGTGATGTTAGTCGGAGCTGCATTTTCTTCCTTGTAGTTGCGATCTTTGAGTTGAGTATCCAGCGGAGATGATTTGGTCATCTTTCTTCCTTGGGAGAGCTGTGATATTATTTGTTAGAAAGATTGATAGTTCCCGTTTTTGTTCTTGGAAATATAATAGAGATCTGTTGCTTTTGGAGTTCTTATCTATGTTTCTCTGTTTGTGCCAATTTTCGTAATGCTACTATCTCTACCAAAAAAGGCATAACATAATTGGAGGTTTTTGTAGATAGTTCGGCTTATATGTAGATGTAGCTGTTTAGCGGAACTGCATTTACTTGTTGCGATCTTTGATCATTTTTCAGCTTTGATAGAGTTGTGATATCAGCTGAGTATCGGTGTGGACACATTTATCCAAATTACAATGAATTAGTTGCTCACGTTTTTGTTATTGAAAATAAAGTAGTGAACGACAGAGTTTGAGTTCTTTCTGTTGTCTGTCATCGTGCGGATCTTTGTAATGTGCGCTCTAAGAAAGTTTCATAGCCGGAGAAAATTATGAAGTGGAAGCTGCAATTGCACGATTTTGGAGTTAGTTTCATAATATCGAGGGTAGGCACAACGGATTTTGGAAGGTGGAAATGTTGGAAAAGGCACGTTCATAATCATTCATAAGAATGCTTTCACGAATGATGAAATAGAGAGATTTTACCGCTAAAGCTTTGACGAGAGTGACTAATATTCCTTTTCCCTCGCACTTTAGGAATCGAGTTTCAGCTTTTAGTTGAATTCTTTTTAATGGACTTTTTGTCAAATCTCTGACATACCTTCACTTATGTTCAAATCAGCAATACTTAGGATAAACAATTTGAAAATAAGGGCATAGAAGTCCTGGGAAAGTCTGGATTGAGTGGACATACCGGTCCAATTAAAATTTACCAAAACGACGCAAATGATTTGTTTTCCGCACTGAAAATAAGAAAGCAACGAGATTAGCAGTGTAGTGGTTTCTAAATTTTGGAGGCTCGATTTATTAATTTCACAATTCCGCTTTGGTCTGTCCATTTTGTGCTCTTGTTCTTGCTTTCTGGAAAGTTCACTAGCTTGCAAACATAACATAGCTCCCTCAATTTTTGTTTATGCAGGAAAGCTGCGCGTTGGCTTCTTAGGTCTTGGAATCATGGGTTCACCAATGGCACAGAATCTTATAAAATCAGGGTATGACTTATGGAGGATGTGTTTACTTTCTTTGTTTTTTCACTTTCGAACCTCCTTCTAAATATGTATCATTAATTTAAATCTTTTCCATAGTAGAGGTTGACTAAGATATAATCACAATGTCATGTTGATTTTAAAAATTACAAAATTTCTTTGTTTCATGTACTTTGGCCATTCCAGTTGAAGAAACCGACGGCACGTGTCTTATTTACTAGAGTTAGGTTTCTTTTGCTATCATCTACCCATGAATCTTTTTTATATGCGGTCTCCTCTGGTTTGTTGTAGATATGATGTGACCGTCTGGAACAGAACCAAGAGTAAATGTGATCCTCTTATCAACTTGGGTGCAAAGTAAGTCCTTGATGTTCTGAGATGTATATGTATATGTATATCTATATATATAGGACACCCAACACCATTGATGCAAACGAATTCCGTATTATTTGCTGCATTTTGAGGATTTGATTTCCAATATACATCTGTGATGTGGTAAGGCTTTCCTGGAGCATAAGGCAGTGGTAAGACTTTTGTGTAGTGCTTGGGGGAATAGGATTCGAGAAAGGAAAAGGAGAAGTAGGGGGAGAAGGTCTAGGAATTAGTATTTTTCTCCGTCTCATTATCGTGTCTGGCTAACATGGAAAGGAAACATATATTTCATTAAGTGAATGAGCTATCCAAGAACTTCGAAAGAAATTACGAAAAAGCACTCCAGGAACGAGAGAAACAGTAACATTGCGTGTCGTTCCCTAATGCTCTGTTTGTTCCTTAGAGATTAGCAGTTTCCCAACTATACATCGCAAAATTAATTGTTCCAATGTCTTTAGGTTTTCTTTGATTAGGGAGCACCGTTCAGGAGAAATGTCCGTACGGTTTAGCAATTTTTTCTCCCATTCCAATATTAGAGAAATCCGTTGGCGAGAAATTGGCCACTTGAAGAATCTGATCGACATTAATTCCATTGAATAAAAGTGCAATTTTTAATGTAAAACAGTGGGTGTTTTTACCCTCCTAGTCCTCTAAGAAACTCCTTTCTTCTCCTTTTATTTTCTTTTTTATTATTATTATTATTTCCAATCAATCATTTTTATTGACATAATTTATGTGGTAGAAATCTCGATTATTTTGAGTTTCACTTGATTATGGTATTTTACTCCGATGTTTCAGTTATAATTGAACTAGTCTATTGACGCAGATACCAGCCTTCTCCTCGGGAAGTGGCAGCATCTTGCGATGTCACATTTGCTATGCTTGCTGACCCTGAAAGTGCGGTGAGTACACTTTATCTTCAGTTCTTAGACTGTTTATTTCTGTTTACCAACTTATTCTACCATTTTCAGTTGAATGTTGCTTCCGGAGAAAATGGAGCTGCTAGTGGATTGAGCCCAGGAAAAGGGTATGACTCTACCTTTTCACTTTGTATTACTAAATTTTCCATCAGTTATTACTAGTGCGAGCAAATTCCAGTAAATTTTGTTAAATCTTTTCCCCTGCCGGAACTTCCGTTCAGTTCTCGATTTCTTCAATTTGAACCGCTTTCTCACGAAGTCCTATGATATCCTTTGATCATCATGTATACATTTTATCGTATCCTATTGCCACTGGCAGGTATGTGGATGTTTCAACGGTTGATGCCACTACTTCTAAATTGATTAGTGCACGTATAAAAGATACAGGAGCTCTATTTCTGGAGGTAGAGTAATATTTATAGCCATGCATACAACAAACAGTAGCGATTTGAACTTACTGATTGCAACTTTCTTTTAGGCTCCAGTTTCAGGCTCCAAAAAGCCTGCAGAAGACGGACAACTTATATTTCTTACGGCAGGTTAGCAACTTATATCATGAAGGGATTAACATATTATCACTTGTCATACTTCTTACGGATGAATTAACTTGGTCGCCATGTAAACTTTGTACAAGATAGTGCAGTAGTTTATAGCGAGTGCAGAAGAGACTATTGAATGATCGAAATTACAACGTTGAGCTGTATCGAATAGATTTATCAGTTAAAATTATCCTAATGCCGCCTGATTTAATTCCTTCTCCTATGAGTCTCATATATCTATTTTAGGAAGGCTAGAATTTTGATATAGTTGCTTGACACTCAGGTGACAAAGCTCTGTATGAAAGAGTTGCCCCACTTTTTGACATAATGGGGAAGGTAGGAAGAATTTCTGCTATTTATATGATGAACTAATATGGTGAAATTTGACGTTCGTTTCTTCTCATCTTCCGTTTCGTATCTCATTTATGTAGTCAAAATTTTATCTTGGGGAAGTCGGAAATGGAGCTGCAATGAAGCTCGTTGTCAACATGATCATGGGAAGGTTCTGTCCCATATTTTCTCTCTTAATTTCCAATTTGGTATTCTGCCAACTAGCATCTTGACATTGATTTTGTATTTATTTTTCTCAACATCTGTAGCATGATGGCATCATTCTCTGAAGGATTGCTTCTAAGTGAGAAAGTAGGACTCGACCCGAGCATCCTTGTACAGGTATTCCCTAGATAATTGTGCTTTATTTTATTCTCAATGCTTAAAACCTCGAAAAATGTCAAATAATTAGACCTCTGTCCCAGTAGTCCCAGGTCTAAAAGATACCCATTTGATCAACTACCATAGGTTGTTCTAGTGGCCAAGAAAGATTATGCAAATAAATAAATAACAAGCTGGTTTGGAAACCGATGTGAATATTAGGAAAGAGAAAATACCCCATGATTTGTTCTTGTCAAAAATTTTGGGCATTCGCCTGACAATTTCACAGAAAGATTCCACTTTGTGACTCAGATTGAACAATAAAATCTCTCTCATTACAGGTGGTTTCCCAGGGTGCAATTAGTGCACCAATGTACTCACTCAAGGGGCCATCAATGATTCAATCCCTTTATCCCACTGCCTTTCCCTTAAAGCATCAGCAAAAGGTAATTGCTATAGATTTAGCAACTTCATACACATACCATCATCCTAATTCTCATGTGGCTAACTTTGCAGGACTTGAGGCTTGCTCTCGGTTTAGCCGAATCCGTTTCGCAGTCTACACCTATTGCTGCAGCTGCAAATGAGCTGTACAAGGTAGCCAAATCTCATGGACTCGGTGATCAGGATTTCTCAGCCGTCATTGAATCATTGAAATCAAAGTTGCAGCACTGATAAACCAAGTAATTAGATTTTGTTGCACGCCATTTAGCTTGAATAATATTTGGTTATGGGTCATTTGCATTATCGATAGTGAACAATTTCCTCATAAATTCGCCCCCGTATTTTTAAGAATTTGAATCATTCCTTGTGTTTGGATTCAATCATAATAATAATAAAACTATGATTTGAAATTCAACCTGATTTATACCTTTTTAAGATTAAATGCTTAAATGTTTCAAAATTAATTTATTGGAATGAAGTCTTCATGGTTTCAGTTAAATTAGCAATATGAAGAGTAATGTTTGCATATTTAAATGTCATTTATAAAAAATGTGAGCATAACTCAACTCCAGGCGAAAAAGTTCAAATTTCTACTTCCAACCCTATTACATCCCTAGAAGACATTAACAAGGCAAATACANTCGAACAAAAATTGAGAGAAAAAAACAGAGTCAAGATAGGAGAGTAGTCACTCAAAATAAAAAAAATAGAAAATGAAATCTTGTTTCCACCTCTTTCTAGTTTTTCATGAGTATAATAAACAAGAAAAGTTGTGTGTTCGACGTACAAAAGAAAAAAAAATCAATGTACAAAGGGAAATACTAGTAGCTTCAGCTAAATTACATATTCTTGCCATATAAAATCGACTGAATCACTAATTTATCTTCTAAGTTTGATAGATACATACATAATCAACTGAATCCTTATAAACTCGGTCATAAAATAATATATCCTTAACCTATATATACAATGTTGTCAAAATAAAGATAAATCTATTGCTAGTTAGATGTTAGAACACAGCTGCTACCTCGAAAAAAAAAAAAAAAAAATCTGCTTCCTACTTAAAATGTGCAATTATCTTTTAGGACTTGCCTAGCAAGATCTAAAGCTCCGCTCTCTTTATATATGAGATGCAGATTGTAAGCCGCTTCTCTACGTAGATCACAGTAGACTGATGTCTGATGCTTACCGTCTTGATTCTCTCCAAAAAGTTCTGGGATGGGACAATCCTTCTGGTAAGTTGCAAGCACCTTTTCGTAATACGTGACTGCCAGTGTCACGAGTCCAATGTGATGATATGCTCGAGCTATGTTGTACAAGGCTTCCTACAGATAATTAATAGGGCAAACACAATGGCCACAAGAACAGTGAGAAAATCTGGTTCTCCATCAATATGTTAGTTTTTCTTTTTAACATTCACGTGTTTGGACCAACTTGCATGCACCTCATTGTTTTCATAGGATAACCATCTCACCCTAAACCTTAAGTAGGTATCCATCATGGCTTAACCAGTAACTGGAAAGCACCACTGCAACCTCTAGCTCGCTTTCAGGAGAAAATACAAATTAAAAGCTCAAAACTACTTCTATTTGATAAACATTCCATTTTTAGTTTTATTTACCCTCAATTTCTGGATACACGTGTAAATTTTTAGCCAAGTTCCAAAAACAAAAACAAGTTTTCTTCTTAGATTTTAAAGCACAGAGGTGGGAATACTATTAATAAGTTCAATTTTCAAGAACAGAAAATGAAAAACATGATGGTTCGCATACCGGGCCTTAGAAAATGAAAAACATGTCTTTTTTGCGACACAACTTTTTTGACCATAACTCGTCAATAATCGTAGCTCGTAGCTCAAATGACAAACAAATTCATTTTCCTGGTTAGCTTTATCCTTGTCAAACTTTTTAACCACGTATCATCGCAACCATAGCTTAAATGGAAAACAATGCCAATTTCTTGGGNTTTTTTTTTTTTTTTTTTTTTTTTTTTTTTTTTTTTTTTTTTTACGAATGTGCAATCACAAAATAACAATATCATACCTGGCTGTTATCACAAAGCTTCAAATTTTTGTAGAGGAATGCCAAGCCTTGTGCAACACACTGATGCTTATTTTGAAGACGAAATCCAAGTGTCAAGTTGATCAAGGCCGTTCCTGAAAGGGACATTTTAGGGCCAAGGAAGAAAATCGTAGAAAACATGAAACACTGCGTATACCAAATTAAGAGTAAATTAATGTCATCTAAATATACAAGAGACATGAAGAACATACCAACACACAAGTTAATTAGGGGACTATCCGGCAACAGTTTATAAGCTTCAAGATATTTCCTTGCCGCATCTTGATGATGGCTAATGGCGGTAAATTGATGCCCTGCAATGATATAGGGTGGTGCACAATCTTTGTACTTGGTTTGCATGCTATTCAGAAGTTTGCAATGCCTTGAATCCCGGTTTGTCATTCTAGAATACAGGAAAGCCTCAGGTGAGTTGTAATTTATTGATTAAAAAAAACAAAAAGCAAACATAATGCTCCTATGCAAGTACTAATTTATTAGAAAGAAAATATGTGGAGTAAATAGAAGTATATCGTATTTTCTCCAAACTTGTATGCCACACCTCTCACTATCAGAAAAAGTGGTTCCACGGATCTTAGTAAAACGCAATAGTTAAAGGATCTTTACCTTCCTTACAGTTAAAGGTTTGCATTCTCGCTTAGTAATATAATATTCTAAGAAAAGGAAAAAAATTGTTTAAAGTACTAGAGTTAAAGCAACTTTGACAGACTTTGGTGTAGGTGAAATTTGCAAGAACTGGACTGGCTGACTCTTGTAAACAACTGTAAAATACTGCCTCAAACCAAAATGAGGACTGCATGGGGACTAGAGACTCCTCGGGAGTTTTCATGGGTAAATTGGCCGCTCTTTGTGTCTTCCGTAACAAATTAGATTTCAAACATCAAGGTCCCAAAAAAAGGCTGAAATTTTTGCGTGGTCTGTTGCTACCTGAGTATTAATACTCGAGATAAAATCCCAAGTAGAAACCCAGACTATTCTTCTTCCCCAAGTATATCTGAACTGCGTGTGCAACTAAGAATCCATGAACCATCTTTTCATTGCTTGCAAATAGGCTGCAGCTTGCAGATCTCTTCTGTGCAAGTTCACAAGCATATCAACGTGTGGTTTTACTTTTCAAAATTCTCTAGTGTTTTTATTTTTTTTGATAAGAGAGAAATTCTCTAGTGTTTTTATCAATATTGTTCTTTTTCTTCCCTTTTCCATCATGAGAAACCAGCTTTCATTGAGGGGATAAAAGGTATCCTCTGTGTTCAGGAGGAGTGCCCTCTTATCTACCTTCCATTTTTATATTGTCCGTGGAATAAAAGGCGTCTCAAATACAGAAATATTTTTTAGGACAACAAATGCAAATAGATTTGTTTCAAACCAAATAAAATATCGAAGGCTCAAATACCTTGAAGATACTTTATAATAACAATTCCAAGCAGAATTGCTATAAGGGTACTGCTTCACAACGTGCTTTGCAAAGTTGAATCCATGCTTGGTATCAGTTGAGCTGAATGCTAGTTCTGTAAACATAAAGTTAATTCTAATAAAGAAGCGGATAAATAGCTCAAAAGTTCAGAAAATCAAACAATTGCAGGTTTCCATATTAAAAAAAATTTCAATTACATTGTAATAAATGGCCATTCCTTCACTATGCCCTCAATAGGCCATTTTAATACAGTAAAATATGAAATTCATGGGATATGATGAGAGCCTTCGGCCAAGAGAATTTAGGCGACCATTTCCTTTTGAAGCAAGCCACTAATCTAGCACCATTGTTGAAAATAGGCAAAATAAATGTAACAAGTGAAACAACTTGTAAAAATACTTACGAGCTCCGAGTAACTGGAGTTCCTCCTTCCTTTCTATGGACAACGAGTTAAAAGCCAACTTTAAAGTTAGACTTATGATCTCTAAAGCTTCAGAACATCTTCCCAAGGAAGCCAAAGCCTTGCACAACTATACAAATCACAAAGAGGGAATTAAATGGATGATCAAATGGAAGTTAGGTAATGAAACAAATGGAACTGCATAAGGATGGGTACATCAGTATGTTCATTTGGCATAATGGAATAATAAACAAAGGAAAAAGTACAAAGATTGAGATAAGCGTAGGAGGTACTAACATCAACAATAAGATTATGATATTCTTCATCCTTCAGAAGATTAGGCAGGGGAGATTCTCGGGGCACCCGTAGCTAGAAACATCACAGATGAAAATAAAAGCATTCATGGTTGAATTTTTGCTAGCATATCCAGAGTTCGTATTGCAATAAAAATGAGCAAACAACCAAAAAATTTACCATTGGCTCATCATCGAAATCATCATAGTTCAGATTGACTCCAGCAGCCAGAGCTTGAGCCTTCTTCTCTTCCTTGATTCTTTCCCTCTTTTGAAGCAATTTCTTTGCTCTCGACGCCTTTGATCTAATTTAGCACACAGATAAGAGGTTTCAAATTCCCGCTCAAAGCAAAAAACCAGGATTTATAAAAAGAAAATAAGCAGCAAGGTTATGGGAAACTCAAACCTTAAAATGATTGTTGCTTCAGAAGCCATACATAGGAGTTTTTTTAGTGACCAAACATTGAGAAAATTTTGAGGCTCATTACTTGATATGTTAAGAACTAATGAAGTATTTCGGATGTGTAATTGTAGGTGTCAGATACAAAATAAGACTAGAAACCATTTTAACATTGCACCAAATATGATCATTTTCTTCGCAAACTGGACAAACGGCAGGAACTAGAAGTCTAGAACTGATGACCACAAGGGAATTTGAAATAAAATTTTAAGTCAACGATCAACATCAACCCCTATTTTTAACCAACACGTGAAGAACTTGACGGTACAAACCAGACTAGTAATATTACTACATTCCAACATTCTCATCAAGAATGTCAAGTGACTTGGAAAATTAAATTATTCTAATGTCCAAAGAATCAAAGTTATGTCACTAAAGGCTTTCATATTCCAATTCAAGAGACATGCTAATAAATCAGACTTATTAAGGAAAGTATGAAAATTATGTTAAAAATGATATTCTTACAACATATTGTCAAGACCTTGATTACTTACAAATCTGATTTAGGAGCTACAGGTCTGAATCCACGAAATAGGCCACCGGTTTTACGTCCATCTAGTACTTTGACTCTTTCAAGCAAAACCCTCTTTGGAAGCTTCTTCTTGTTCACTTTAATCTAAAACCCAAACAAGTTATCATTAAAGAAAGGACATGGAATTTAGAATTGGAAATAGAAGAAATTTGAGAGACAGAATCTACAGATTTTGTGATGGATACAGTGATTTTGAATTCTTAAAAAATAGTCTTAAATATTAACATATTATACTACATAAAGAAAATTGCGCATTGAAGTGGGTATATCCAAGAAACATAAAACGGTAATGAAACTTGTTACGGGAGGAAAAAGGACCCGTAAAATATGTGGCCTTAGCTGTTAGTTGCTTTTCTAATTTATTATTTACTTTTCAAGAGCATCGAAAACAAGGCAATAGGACTTGCAACATAATAGATAATCTGACCAAAAAGTAAGGAAAAGGACGTTTAAATGTTTAGCCTTGGTGAATTAAATACAAATTCATATATCACATTTCTTTCGATAAGAAAATCTTACATGGATATGCCAAGGGATAGCCAATAAAGTTCAATCGTTCCACCCCACATGAACAACTCTTTTCCCCTATAACATGCCTATGTTCTTCTTTCATTCTCAACGGAGTTCTTTACCCAATGTTCCGCTTCTTCTTTTAATCAATTTTTTTTTTGAGCTAGAGGCCTCTTATATTGTCTGTCTAACTGTTACCTTAAAAGTTTGGAGCCAATAATTAATTTCCAAAGCCAAGTGTCCATGTTGCAGATAATTTTTTCAACATGCAGGGTAATTGCGTTTGCCTCTTCTTGGACATATATTTTAATAGATAGTTTCATTTCCTTTTATATTATACAACTCATGATTTGCCCAATCTAGAATTTGTGAGAGATGGATGGCAATAATTATTTTAGAAAACTTGTCCTTAAGACATGAGAAAGGACCTAGAGTCTAGAGATCCAAGCAGGCATGAGAATGAATATGGGAAAATGAGCAATCTTCAAATTAGTCTTTATGTAGACTAAAATATCGTTATAACTAGGTAAGAGTAAGAGACCACGGTAAAGAAAGAGGTTTTCGGCCACATAAATTTTATTACCTTTTCATGAAGAGTCTCAATATACAAGGACTCACGGACCAAAGGAAAGATTGCGTCAACGAAGTTCTCAAGCATTCCTTTAGTTCTGAATATGTGGCAAAGCTTCAGTTTTACTCTCTCATTGAGCCACCAAGGTTTGCATTTGCTGGAAGATGAGCTAGTTGAGTCTGCATAGATTCAGAAGTACCAAAAAATGTTTAATAAGCAAAGTGAAACACCTGCTAGCTCCATCTTTTAACTTGCAAGTGATAAAGAACAAGATAGTGATTTAATGAACACATACTTGAATCTTTCGGAGGAGATAGTAATGAAATGGCTTCTTCTTCTCTAGCTTCCTCGAGGAGGAGGGAAGCCAAAGTTAATCGAGCATTAATGTTATCTTCAAGATGTTGAAGCACTGCAAAAGAATATTTGATAGCTCTATAATATTATTAAAAACTCACTCAAGATTTGGTACCACTTCAATGTTGAGTGTTTAAATGGAAAGGAATAACAGAATTTTAACAGAAAGGCAAAAGATCGGTGGGAGAAGCCGATTTAGCAAAGTTTTATGCCTCTTCCTGGGTTTCGGTTGATGGGAGGTTTTGCATTTACAACTCGAGCGTTATTAACACAAATTAGGCGGTTTTGTAAGGTTTGATTAAAAGTTTTTTGAGATATAACTTCATGTTTTATTTGGTTCAATTCTAGACTTTAATGGTAACTTTTGACAAGTTTATTTTTTGTTTCAAAAGAAAAAAGAAAAAGAAAAATGAATTCTCTGAGACATTTGTAAATATATCATCCTCTTTATAAGTAAACATGAACTGCATTTATAAAAGAAAATTACAAAGAGAGATCAATTTGAAATCAATCATGAGATCATGCTCGACTACAAAAAGGCTCCAGATGGCAATAATCAAATCATTCAGGAAATTTGCCTCACCTTTATAAAAGAAAACAATTGCCTCTGCTCTTTCATTAGTTGATGAGTAACATTGGGCAATTTTTAGGTATAGAATTCCCTGATATAAAAGTGAGGTGTTGTTAATCAGGGTTAATTACAAAAAAAAAAAAAAAAACTCAAGGAGTGCTGTTCAAATAAATAAGAAAAAAAGTCTTGATATAATAATCTTTTGAAGATTAAAAAATGTAACTAGATAAAATTAATTGAATCAGGCAATACATTTAAAAAGATCTAAGACCACTACACAGCAGAACAATGGAGGTTGAATCCTCAATCTTATCGTTCAAAATACATCAAAACCAAGAGAAGGAAACAAGAACCACTAGCTGTATATTGAAGATAGAACTTAAATATTCAGTTGTACGAAATGTAATGTAGAAACATGGAGAAATGCGTACGAAATTTTGATTGAAGAAAATGCAGCATGCATATAAGATCAACAGTAGGTTTGAGAATTTCTTATCACATAACCTATGACGTCTATGCTGGGTGGATATAGCAACCAAAAACTCACCAGAATATCTAATAGAATTATGTAAAATGCCATCTAACAATTGTCACGTCACCCCACCCTCCCAACACCTCACTTAAAAGGAAAAATGAAAATCATAAGCGCTTACCACGTTCCCTCCAGCATTTACTTCTTCTGACATCAGATAATACTTCAATGCCAAGTTATAGTGCTTAAGACTCAGTAATGAGTCTGCAACTTCAATCATCAAATTTGAGCCTTCATCGCCAGCTTCTCGTCTCAAATTAGCAAAGAGGCACTAGTGGTAAATATAAACTGGTAAGTTTAATATTTTCAAACTCAAGACAGAAAGCAAACATACACGAAAACATCTTATAATGAAGAATTTATTGTCGTTATACTTCTAAACAGTGCGTTAAGAGGATTTCCGGAAGAGTCAGCCCTATCAACAACATAAAATAAAGGAGTAAAACTAAATTCAGAAAACGATGGCTTTAACTTCAAATGAACGGATTATCATACTTAGTTGGCACACTATGGATATGTAAATATAGCAGTATTTACTTAGTGGTAGTTATGCTTTGAAGAACATACTGACCTCTGCCTTCTCAAAATTTCCAAGATGGATGTGGCATATTCCTGCTTTAGCAGTCAAGTTTAAAGGTAGCTCATTATCTGCACAGTACACACTATCTGCATGCTCAATGCACTCAAGAGCTTTGCTGAATTCTTTACTTCCCATGTATAAAGAAGCTAGAAGATCAACTACATCTAAATCAGCTTCAACTGGATGTCCTTTGATGTAGTTCTCAAGAATGCAAATTGCACGTTCAAGATGACCGCATTGTTGGTACAGCTAGCAAGGTAAAGCAAGACAGACTTGAGTCGCAAATTTAAACAAATCTAAACATAGTTAGCTGACTCGGAATCAGATACAATTCCTCATCAAGGATAATTGAAGCTCAGAAATTAAAGACAATTAAGTTCAATCAAACTCTCGTACCAGGGAACAAAAAAACCATAACACAAGCAACATATATTATAATAAAATAGACGACAATAAAAAAGATCCTCAGACATTTATAAGCTCCAACAGGAATAAGCTTCATTATTTCAAAACTTGTAAGATGTAAAATTTAACTAGTAGGAATTTAACATCAAAACTGCATGGAAATGTGTTTCATTAAAATAATTAAATGCAAACCATGGATTCAATGACATGGATAAATTAATTAATTGAATGGACATAAACCCAATCAAGTTGGATTGTGGTTAATGAGGAGATTGGAACTGCAAAGTCTTCATTCCAATGTTTTTTATAGATATATATTCGTAACTCATAAGGCTTGGAAAATCCAACTTGAGAAGAGAAAATTAACTAAATACAATCTAACCGGAGAAGAGAAAATAGTTAAAAGAAATTTGATTGGCTGATGCACAAAACAGGTAATACGTTTATAATTGTTTTTACAAGAAACAAAAATTGTTCATTGAATAAATGAAAAGAGACTAATGCTCAAGGATACAAACTCCACAAGAGAGAAATAAGATAATCAACCCGAACAGAACAAGCAACCCAAAAGAAGATAAAAACTTGAGGAGAAAAACCCAAGAAGACCAACAAGTAAATAAAGAAAACACCAAAAATAGATGATAAACACCAAACAGGCGAAAGAACAAGAGCCTGCGAACACCACCAAACCACCAGAACAACAACAACAAAAAAATAATAATAAAGCCAAACCACTAGGGCGTGAAAGAAACTGAGAGACCACACGAAAATCAACAGCCCACAGAAAACCACACTAATGGCTAACAAAACTTTCAAGGGGATACCGAACAGAAAACCACACTAAAGGCTAACAAAACTTTTAAGGGGATACCGCCAAACCACCCGGAGAGCACAAAAAATCAAAGGACAAAAAACCAAATGGAGGAAGGAATTCTCGGGAGAGTTGGTATTAACTAAAGGAGAGAGAAGTGCTTCTTGAGAACCAGAATAAGTTTGGTGAAAGTTGTGTGCATGTCTTCCATCATTAATTTCCTCAACAAAGTCTTCAATAGGTTGAATTGAAGAAAAAACTGGAAAAGGAAATATTTTCATCTTCCTCTAAGTGGTTGTTCATCTCCAAGAATTTTACTGATGTGATCAATATCAGGGAAATCCAAGTAGTGGCTCAAAATAATTTCTCCTTGCTCAAACAAACAATCCATGGGAGGATTAATCATATCTTCATCAATTGCTTAAATAAAGACACCAGAAACTCCAAAATTGGGATCAATTATTTCAACTACAACAGGAAGGAAACCACATTTGTTTGGAAGAATTTCAATATAAGTGTGTTCACAATTAACAAATTCAAAAATTTTGAAGAACAACTTCAAAACCACCCATGGTTCTCATCCATGATTCCAGAAGTAAGAAAACTGATAAATCTTCGGCTGTTAGATTGTTAAAATGGGCATGAAAAAGGGTGGACCCTTCAGTTTAAGAGGCTTCACTTAGATCGAGGATACAAACGTGTACAAATTAAAGCAATCATAAATCTAGGAATATTAAGTGCCTACTAAGGAAGTCAAACCCAATGGCAAGGAGATTAAACATCAAACCTTCGCTCCTGTCATTAGTGCTTCAACATTTTCAACACTTAGTTGGTGAATTTGGTCATATGTTTCAGCTGCTTTCTGACAATCTCCACGCTCAAGGTAGAGTGATGCACGGTAAAATAATAAATTAATATCATCAGGCTCTGCTTTTATTGCTTTAGAAAGACAGTAGCTGGCTTGATCAATGTCACCTCGGTCACTGCACTTGTTAAATATATACAAGCTGTAAATCATATTTCTTGATTTTTTATACTAAAACTAAAAGTGATGACTTCATGGGAACACATGAGAGAACCTCACATTGACCATGAAAATAGCAGTTTCCAGAGAGATGAATCTTTTGGCATTAAATGTGCAGCTAGCATGTAGAATCCCATGGCTTTTACATCATCCCCAATTGCATTATAAACAAGTCCAAGTGTATGGTACGAATCGGGTACATCTGGGGCTTGCAGAACAACTTGACTCAATACAGATATAGCCTGCAAGCATAATGCTTCAAAGAGTAAATTCAGTGATACAAAAAATATATATTGTTTTGCTTATACTCTTTGTAGGCATTGCGATGTAAAGACTTAAACAGAACTAATCAAAGGAAAGAAGATCGTCTTAAGATTCTGTACCTTCTCATACTGGCCTTGAGCATAACATAAGGTTGCATCACCGAGCAACTTTGTAACATCACAATTAAGCTTTCTCTTTGATCCTTTCCGCCTACCTCGTTTTTTAGGCTACAAGGACAGAGAAAAGCTTGCATCTTAGAAAAGATTATAGAAAACAAAAGGAAAAAAAAAATCGGTAGAAGGCCCAATATAATACATTCCAGAGGGAAGGGGATGAGATATGACTTTTTTTAATAGCCCAAAGCTTCCTCTACTTAATTCAATATGTAGAGGCTTTTAACCAATCTTTACAGGAGTGGTTGCCTAGGGCTTGCCTCTAGGAGACAACCCAAAAAACCTGGTGTTTACAATTTTGATGCAAGTGGTAAAGTATATTAACAGCTTCCACTGGATAATATGCACAAAACCAAATTTACAGTTGACTATAAAAGCCTGACCATTCTTTGTAATCATATCATTATGAATAAAAAAAGAACTTTGTCATCTACGCCAAATTTAGTGGTGAAAAGGATGATGAATAAATTGCCCAAATTGGAAAAAAAAAAGATTATTAATGGGAGGAAAAATGACTTCTTATCCAATCAGAATTTGTGCAGTCCAACACCAGATCTTTTTAGAAGTATCTAATTAACGTTCCTGCTACTCTTGCCAGTAAGACTGAGAATAATACGAGAGACTTATTAAGGGAGTAAGTGGAGCCGGAGACACCAAGGCAAGCTGCTCTCATGTGATCAACTGGACTATTGTTCCTTGCTTAAGGAATTATTGTGTCATTTGCGCTTGAATACTCAAGTAGAAGCTCCCTCAAGTTGTTTCTGTGATCCTTAAAAAAAAAATCTCTAACACATGACTTTAATCACTTGAATGTCTATATTTTTCGCCTTTTTAATTCTTGAAAAGAGCATTTATATTATTCAATTAGCTATAATGCATTCTAAATGACCCTAAGAAAAAATTAACTGGACTGAATCTCATTTACTTAACATCAAATTATTAAAACAAGTTGTAGAATTCCTAGAAGTTTAGGATACGGGGCATACACTCTGATCCTTTCCTCCAAAAGAATTCCATTTTTCATATTACTTATCTTGTATACCAAATAGCACCCGTACATAATACCAGAGAATAGTTCTATTTAAGTGTTACCTTGTTATATCCATAAAACGAGTTTTGCACCTCCTCCACAATCCATAACTAAACTAAGTCGGTAATAAACATGCAAGTTTTGAAATAAGTTTGAGCCATTATACAGATATAGCAACAGAATAGTCATAAAAATAACATTAGCATGGATAGTACCTGCCTTCGCTTCCTCCTAGATCCATAATTCATAGCTTCCATAATTTCCTCAAAGCTTGCACCAGAAATATCTTCTACCCTGCCTCTCTTTGCAGACCTCTCGCTGTTTTTAAGAATATAAAAAGAGTGAGAGAAAATTAAGAATATAAAAAGGGGGTGAGAGAACAGAAAATATACAATAAAATTTACCTCTGACCATTTGCAAGAGCCTTTCGCTTTTTCTCAGCAAGAGCTTCATATTCAAGACGCTCAAATTTTTTATATGGTTGGATGCTAAAATCTGTCCCTTCAACAAAATCAAAAGGATTTTCTCCGGCCTTGAATTTGAAAATGTAACCATCTTCTTCTTCATTATCATCTTCTCCTTCATCCTCTACTTCTTCCTCGTCTTCTTCCTCTTCCTCCTCCTCCTCCTCCTCCTCTCTATCCTCTACTTCTGTTTCTACAACTCTTTTTCCTCGCACATCACAACCAGGAACCTCTTCATTGTCAGAAATTGTATTCCCCTCTTCTTCCATTCAAATGCACGATACTTGAACTTCTTGAAAGAAAATTGTCTGAGAGAGAGAAACAATAACAAATTTATTAACATATACAGAATGAATGATTAAATAACATTAAGAAACTAAATTAAATTTATAGCAATATGCATCTAACAGCAAAAGAAACACTTCAAATTTTCAAAGGCAAGCTTCATGAGCAAATCGCAAAGAAAAAAATATGGGAAAATTTTTCACCAAACCATTAGCAGTCAGTGCCTGGAGTTGTTAAATTTTTCCCAACCCCAAAATTTTTTAAGAACCAATGGCACAAACCATATATATATAAAAACAACAACCACTGAGGTAGAAGATGATCAAGGACATCCCTACTACGAACAAACAACCATGAATCGCCCCAAGCTTATGAACAAATAAATCAAAAGTAAGCTATGAACACAAAATTTTCTAGCAAGCTCTTGACATTCCTACGCCTTTCTGTCAGTGCCGCCAAATAATAATCGGGCGTAAAGTAGAGAAACAGAAAATTTGATTTCAATACCTGAAGCCAAATACAGCTTACAGAATTGCTAAGCTGAGAAGGGAACCAACAACTTGCATCTAGTTGAAAATTTTGATTTCTATTAGCTATTCCTTGTATAAGAATAGCTCAAACATGAACTCCCAACGGCGCCAAATAATGATTTCAATTACCTAACTAACGTGGAATAAAACTCAAAGAGTTGCTGAGCTTTTAATATCCAAATCCGATTATGAAAGATAAACGAACTAACTAAACATAGAAGGAAAATTTGACTTCTATCTTCTCTAGAGCAATACCATAGCCGAAATAAAATTTAACTCCAATCACCTAAACCGACAATTGCCCGCCGATCAAAGATGGCGAACTATGGCGCGAAAAGAGAGACCAACCGCCTCTGGCGGGTTCGAATTTCTGAAATTAACCCAAGGAAATTTAATAGGTGCGCGTTCAGATTGAACATACCGAACAATAAATTCCGATTTTCTATCCAAACGAATGTTGAATGTTAGATTACCTGAGCGGAGGGCGGCAGTGGCAGCGGCGGAAGGGAGGGAGCGACTGAGGAAATCGTAAAAAATAATCCAAATTTTAAGGGAGCAAAGAGTTTCTTTGAATTACGCGCCCAAGGTGAAGGGTCTTTGTGAATTTGGAGGGTTTCTTAAGTATTGAGTTTATTAATCTATTTTCTTTTGGTGTGTTTATGTAGTTTAGATTTGTTAACCCTGAATAGATTAAGTCTCTTCAAAAAATTAATTTGTGATAAATTAAAATAAAATAAAAATAGCAAGTATGAAAATTCGAATTTCTCCGGATTAAACTATTTTCACTTGTAAATTTAAAACTATGATAAATAATAATAAATAATAGATAACTTATACATTAACTACTTAATTCAAGTAATAAAAATATATTTAACTGACACAAATTTTATTCAAAATTATTAGGTATTTTTAAATTTTTATAAAAAAAATTAAAAATATATTTTTAAAGTTAAAAAGTATAAAAAAAATGTTAATGAACCTTTTGAAAATTCAAATAATCTTAAAAGTTTTATTAATGATATCTAAAAGAATTAATAAAAAGAACCTTAAATTTAAGTGGGTATATATATATATATATATATATATATATTTAAAAAAAATTAAGAAATCAAGGATAAAGTTAAAAAGTATTTTTATTAATTTAACCATTATTTTATTAATATCCTTATTCTAGCATATTTTTAAATAATTATTTTCAAAAAAACAAATCTTTGGTTAACTTTGTATTTCTATTTCTAATATTTATGAGCGGTGAAAATAGAATACATATAAATCTCTCTGTAAATTTGCTTAAAAAGAAGAAGAAGAAGAAGAAGAGTTGTGGGCTTCCCGGTCGGAGACTGCGAGTACTTGGCGAGTTCTATAATCTGACGAACTTCTCTCTGTGCCGGCGGCTATAGTCCACTTACAAAAACTACCACTGCGAGTACTCGTCTTCTTCCTCTCCTTCGTTACCGCTGGCGGCTAACCCTTCTCCGATCATAGTTTTCAGGCCGCTAGCTTCTGCCATTTAAGGCGCCTCCTCCACAACAGCGAGCACGTAACAATCTCCCATGCCATGCGACGTCGTACAATGACTCTATCAATTGGTCATCGGTGTTTTCTCGCACAAGTAATAGACTACAGCAGCTTCATTGCAACTCTTTATAAAATTTGAGTTTTTTATCATATTAACTAACAGTTTAATTCTTATACTAATTCACAATTCTTTTATTTGTTTTCAAACATTTAAACTATTGATCAAATTTTAAAAGTAAAATATATTTTTTTTTTAAATATAAAATAATTTTTTTGTGATAAAGAGTCGAAATTGTACATGTCATGTGAGTTAGGTCCCATCTTAACGAGGCTGAAAATGACATAATTCTTCATCAAATTTTTAGTCGCAGTTTTGCATTGAAACGTTCATCTGTACAAAACTTGTTTAATTTACGATAGTAAAAATTTAAAATTTTCATTAAAACATGGTAGGAGAAAGACATGGTGAAAATGTTATCCGCTTTTTATTTTTCAGAGATAGAAAATAAGTTTCTATTTTTGAAATTTTGGAATATTTCTGTGGGCCCCACTTTATGGCAAATTATTAAGGGAGCGGGACCCGCACTTTCTCCTCTTGTATGCTCGCTCGTGAACTTTAATAGGCTGTGATCCACAGGAATATTACGCTCACGTGTGGTGATGCCGTATTACAAGACAGCCCAATCCACCTTTTTTTTTTTTAAATATTAACATAATTCAACCCCACCCAAAGCTTTAAGATACTTTGTATAACTTAATCATTTTGAACCGGATTTATCAAGTTTGCCCCCAATTTTTTAAATTTATAAATATATATTGATGAGATATTAATATTGTGAAAGAAAAGATCAATATGGTTTTGACGAATTTGACCAAATAATTGGGACTAACTTATATAATTGATGTGATAAATTATTTCAGAGTTTATATCTACATAATATATATATATATAGGAATATGATATTATATTTATAACTACATATTCTACTTTTTTTCTTCTTTTTTTTCAATCAAAATTATATTCCAACACGTTTCAATCTTACCTAACTATAAAATCTTACCTATCCCAAATTATTATATTCTTTCATAACTCATATCTCTAGTATTCTCATTTATTGACATAATCGCCTTACAATCAATACGAGTCATTTCAACATGATTTTTCCTTACTCAATGTATTCAAGGAAATTTCTTAAAAGGTTTTCTAACACTGAATGGCTCAAGGTAAAACACATTTAACTATAGAGTTGTTATGATTGAGCCATAAATAAAAAATGAATGAGTAACTTCTTAATATAGATAGTAATTNTTTTTTTTTTTTTTTTTTTTTTTTTTTTTTTTTTTTTTTAGTATTTGTTAACCATTCTACCATCGGCTCTCATTTAGATGTGCTATCGATTCATTTATGTACTCCTCCTATATTCGAGTATCACATCAACTATTTACCTGTCATTAGATTTTTTGATTTACCTGTCATTAGATTATTTAAAAAAGAGAGAAATTTTGTATGGTTAATTGTCATAAAAGAATTATTAACTGAAGTAATATATTTTGTTGGTAATTATTTTAATTTTAATGAATAATTCTAATTTTGAAGGTGATGTGACATGTATATTGTATATGCATGCATATAATTATATAAAAAGAAATGAAATTAAACATGTAAAACATTATCTTAAAAACTTTGGAAATTAATGAAAATTAATTGTAGTATAGATAATGTGTTGAGATCTGTGTTGGTCTCTTAATCCGTGTGAATGGTTCTAGTTATGAAGTCTCTCTTAATCAGTGTGAATGGTTCTAGTTATGAAGTCTCATTCCAAATATTGTTGAAATGGTAAGCATCAGTATGGATTCCAGATAGGATAAATTCATGTCATGTGCTATGTCGTTTTGCAATGTCAATTATTGCATATAATTTTATATTCACATACCAATATTTTTTTTTTCTAAATTATTAAGCCTTTATTTTTTTTTTCTTAATGATTTCCTTTTTTGTTTTGTTTTATGTTTTTAAAAGTTCAAACTTTGTTTTCTCTTTATATGTATTTTTAAAAAAATTAAAATTTTATTGGTATATTTTTAAAAAATCACTTTCAATTATTTTTCAAATTTAAAGAATGCAAACCATGTATATATATATTTATTTATTTTAATTAAATAATTAAGAAGGAAATTTTTATTTTTGGATTTAAAATATTTACTCAAAAAATAGGATGAATCACATTTTTAAGTTAAAAATAAAAATAAAATCGTTATCAAATTAATTTAGAAATGTGGAGGAATAAATATTATTATTAAGAAAAATAAAAGAAAAAATAAAATTATGATGAGATTAGAGGTGTGGATGAGGTGGGAAGACTTTTGGTCTAGCCAATGCTATGGTTTTCAAAAACAAAATCATTGTAAGAATAAAACAAGAAAATGACAAAACCCATAAAAAAAATAATTATTTTTCATACATAAAATGACCATTTTCTCCTAAGTTTTGGAGGGAACACATAGGTCCTTTGAAAGGGATCCCCAAACAAATTTACAAATTAATGTTCCTCTCCCCATCCCATAGATCTGTGTTTAATTCAACTATATACTTTTAGGGTTCTTTTGTATTTCTTCTTCGTACCAAATTTTAGATAATGTCATATCAAAATATAATTTTGAGACTTACTATTATTTTGTTGGTACCCTTCTCTTAATTTATCATTTTATTGTATTTTTAATCAAATTTAAATTTAGTCTCTTAATCATTAATGATTTATTCTTACCTAAAAAAACACTTATATTCATATTATTTTTTATATTTTCTTAAATTAAAATTATTATTATTTTGGTTAGTCAAATAAAAATTAACTTCACAATAATTTTAAGATAAATAAAAAAAAAATACAATGACTATATTTGAACCTTTGAATATATATATATATATATATATATATGTCATTTAAAACTAAGTTTGGATGTATACTATAAAGTGACATCTTCACCCAATTCAAAAGGAGTTTTGGCTATAGAAAATAATGAACCTTTTAAAGATTCTACTATATTAAGAAGAGATGGCTTCATAATAAAAACAAAATAATTTCAAATTCACACACTATTTCTCTTTATAAAGTTGTAATTTTATTCTCCCATTTTAACCTTATATAGTCTACGTGTCATCCACCATTGATATTTAGTGGACTTAAAACTAACCCAAAAGATTTTTATATATGTATATATATATGGTATGGATTGACTCCTTATGGTAAAAATAATTAAATAAAATCAACATATTAAAAAATTTCATACTTATTTTCAGGAGATCATATACTAAAAAAAAACTTACGAAATGTCTTGACACAATTGAAATAGATAATCGGATAGCTGAGATTCATGAACTCTCCTACCATATTCAATTGTAGAGATCAAATCAGATAGTAGAGTGTTTAGCAAATAAGACGTTTTCTTCCTCTCTATTGTAAACGTGGTCATTTTAAACTTATTTCTTAGTCTTTTATGAGTTCAGGAACGAGATATAGAAAATTCAATTTTTTAATCTCTTGTAATACAAAGCTTACTATTTAGTTGAGTATTATGGTTGAGAAGAGAAGAACCATTATGTAGCCCCATGTGACAAGTCAGATTCCATTTGGATGAAAAACTTTTTTTTTTCAAATTTTTTTTTTGACCATATGTTGTTGAATTTTTTTATTTTAATATATGGTTGTTAATTTTATTCTGAAAAGGGGGGAAAAGAGAGTTTTTTTTTTTTTTTTTTAAAATTTTTTTTTGGAATATAATGAGTAGGAAAATCAAAATAGTAACACAAAAAAGTCAGTAATGTACCAATTGTTTTGAGAAGGACATGCATGCAGTCAAACTGAATTCAATGCGTCGTCGTCTTCGCCAACTTTTCTTATTTTACAACTCATTTTCATGGCAGAATACTTTCAATTTTAAATGGAAAATATAAAATTCAGTTTTTTTCGATAACTAACGAAAGTTGTAACTATTAAATTATCAAGTAGATTATTACTAAATAATAATAATAATAAAAAGTAGCAGCCCAAGAATGGATTATGTCATTAAATAATTTAACCCCCAATAAAATATTAATAATATTTTATGATAATTAGTCGATAATAGCAAAGAATACCAAATATGGTGAACTAAAAAAACAAATATCTAGTCACTAGTAACTAGAAGACATTTTGACCTTATAAATTTTTATAGACAAATTCAAAACTTATATAATCTTTATATTTTAAAAATTTATAAAGAAAATTAGGGGTAAATTAAAATACTTAACTTTTTATATAATTATTTATTATTATTTTTAATAAAAACCCTAATTTTCTTGTTGGCTCCACCCTCGGAAACAACTTTAAATAAATTTTTTTTTTTTTTTTTTATAAGTGAAAATTAGAGGAAGAATTTATGGTTAAAATGATGGAAGCTTTTGATCTTATAATCAGTGGATCAATCATGCCACAGTAATTCGAGAAAAAAGCTGGGAAAAAGGATCTACTCATTCCCCATCATGGATCTAAACAGAGAACAATTGCAATTGCAATAATAATAATAATAAAATTACCATTTTCTCTCTCTAGAAATTTAAAAAAATTTGAAAAAATAATATTCTCTCTCTAACTCTAAGGTATATACAAAATGATACTCTCTTTTTACCAAGACAGGCTTTTCTTCTAGTTGCTCACTTTTATGAGAGAGAAACAGAAGAGGAAAGTTTTATTTATTTATTTATTTATTATTTTTTTTTTTTTAGAGAAATTAAAGAAAAGGGAATTTAAGGAGAGAGAAAAATTTCAAAACTTTGTAAAAAGAAAAAAAAGAAAAGAAAAGAATTTAAGGCAATAATTATAAAGAAAGTAAAAGAGAGAGAGAAAAAAAAAGAACAAAGGAAAAGACAGAAAGTGCAACATCAAGGGTTTTGCCAGCCGTAGGCTTCAATTCCTTTGCCTGTGTTTGGTTTTTTCCATTGTCTTTCAGACTTGTTTTCATTATCATTTCCACAACATAAATTTTTGAAGGTAACCCTCTTTTTTTTTTTATTTGATAATTTCTGGGTTTCTGTTTTTTTTTCTTTTGTTTGTTCATTGAAATTATCAGTTTTTATTTATTCTCACTTTCATGCATATATATATATATATTTATGTAAAGCTTGTTTCTTATGAGCCTTTAGAAACCCAAAAACAAGAAAGTTTCAAAATTGTCTCTTGGGTGACTGCCAAATTCAGCACAACATTCAAATTCAAAGCTTGGTGAGTTTCTGAACTGAATTTATACGCAGAAACACAGTCAAATAAGATGACTGTTCAAGGCCTTTCTTTTCTTCAGTTCATCATCTTTCCGATCTGATTTTTAATTATTTTTTCTGGGTTTTACTGAATTATATAATATATATATTAGGGATGATCAAAAGTTTGTTGTTTCAAGCTCAAGCTATGGAGGAAAATTTGTCCAATTTAACTTCAGCTTCAGGTGAAGCTAGTTCCTGCTCCGGCAACCGCTCCGATCAGATTCCGACGAACTACTCCGGTGGCAATTACTTTTCTGCCCCTCCACCACCACCAAAAAGGAAAAGAAACCTCCCCGGAAATCCAGGTTTGTTAATTGAAATTATATTTGTGATATTTTCATTGACGGATCTGAGGACGTATATCATACTATTGTGTGGATTCGTGATTTCTAACCGATAGATTGATTGATTGGGTTGAATTTGGTGACAGACCCAGATGCGGAGGTGGTAGCTTTATCACCGAAGACGCTGATGGCGACGAATAGATTCGTATGCGAGATCTGCAACAAAGGGTTTCAGAGAGATCAGAATCTTCAGCTTCATAGGAGAGGCCACAATTTGCCATGGAAGCTGAAGCCAAGAGCGAACAAAGAGGTGATAAGGAAGAAGGTGTATGTGTGCCCAGAAACAAGCTGTGTTCATCATGATCCATCGAGGGCTCTCGGGGACTTGACAGGAATCAAGAAGCACTTTAGCAGAAAGCACGGTGAGAAGAAATGGAAATGTGATAAGTGTTCTAAGAGGTACGCAGTTCAATCAGATTGGAAAGCTCATTCTAAGACTTGTGGCACTAGAGAGTACAGATGTGACTGTGGAACCCTTTTCTCAAGGTAACTACTCTTATCTTTTACCCTCCCTATTATTATTATTAGTTTCAATTATAAATTTAATCAAAATATCATATTCCATGTTATTCCGTTAAGAATGATGCGAAGCTCTGATAACATGTTAAGAATGTTATTCGGTAAGAACCTCTCCTTTTTAATGTATTCAATATAGTCTAAGACCCGAAACAAGAATTTGGTCTAAAGCTATGTTTCTTCTTCATCTCATTTAGAGAATGAAAGAGAAATTTTGGCATTTTGGGAATGTTTTTGATTTCATGGGCTATTTTTATTATGATCAGGAGGGACAGTTTCATCACCCACAGAGCATTTTGTGATGCTTTGGCAGAGGAAAGTGCAAGAAGCATTACAGCAAACCCAATACTTATGACCAATAATAACCCTCCACTACTTCCCAATCCAATTTCTTCAATCTCTCACTTCAACTTCCAACCTCAAACCCACTTCAACCCATTGGATATCAACTCGTTTGCCCTAAAAAAAGAGCACCAAAATCCACAAAGCTCAACCAATTTCATTCCCCCGTGGTTGGCTAATCATAATCAAGACCTTAATCACCTCATCATTAACCCTAATCATCTTGGGCAGACGTCTCTTAATCTTCCAACTGCTTCTTCTTCCCCTTCTCCGCACATGTCAGCCACAGCACTTCTGCAGAAAGCAGCTCAAATGGGAGCTACGATGAGCAGCAACAATAATGCAGAGGCACCACACACAATAATCAGGCCCCAACACTCTCAGGATCATCACGTGTCTGATTCGTCTGCCACCACCAATAATGCAACTTGTAATTTTGGCCTTAACTTGTCCTCCTCCTCCTCCTCACGTGACAACCAGAATCAGGTCTTGATGGGTACTGAAGCTGGTCCAGGCCTTTCTCCTGCACTGCCACTCTACAGGAACAAAACACTTGTTCAAACCACTTTCATGAACAACAACAACAACACCACCTTTTCTCCAAGTGCCTTTGAAGGGGCTTCTTTTGAAATAGATGAATTTGGAGGGATGTTGAAGAAAGATGAGATTTTTAACGACAACCCAGCAAGTGAAGGGTTGAGTACAAGAGACTTTTTGGGGCTTAGAGCAATGTCTCACACTGAGTTTTTGAGTAATATTGCAGCTGCTGGTTATGGAAATTGCATCAATGGTGGTGCTGGTCAAACCCCTCCAACTCAAATTCGAAACCAACCCAGCTGGCAAGGTTAGACAATTTGTGGTATGGTATGGCTTGGTATGGATGAACCAGAACNAAAAAAAAAAAAAAAAAAAAAAAAAAAAAAAAAAAAGAATTATATTATTTTATAATTTTCCCTTTTGGGTTTAGATTATGAAATATATTTTTGAATTTTTTTTCAGTTTCTTTTACAAGGGGGTCTTTTTTTTCCTAAGGGAAAGGACCACCACTTCTTGAATTAGGAATTTTTGGATCATAATATTCTCTCTATGTGTTTATATATATATATATATAGATTTCAATGTATAATACTTTAGTTGTGAAAACCCATCCTTTTGGTATTTCTTAATTCAATTTTTTTATTTAAAAAATAAAAACCATTTTGAAGCTTAGAAACCCTAGCTAGGCTCATTAATTGGAGTTTCATAATATATGATACATAGGGTCACAATTTAATAAGGTCACAATGATATTCAATGATATCTTGAGTCATCTTTTCTATTTTATAAGGTCACAATTTAATATACTTGGTAGCTAGACAACTTGAAAGGGAAAACCTCATATATTTTATATATATATATAGTTAGAATTTTAATTTTCATTTAATATCTTCCACCAATTTGAGCAAGGTTAAGAGATTTCAATTTTTACTAAAGTAAATTTAGCATAATAATTAATGTGTACTTAAAACAATTATTTAAAACATTTTTTAGTTAAAAAAAAAAAAAAAAACTTTTAAAGAA
>NC_036639.1:14005879-14126503 GCF_002806865.2 Cucurbita pepo subsp. pepo | reverse complement strand
AACCCCCCCCCCCCCCCCTTTTGACTAATTCGAGTTGCCTCTTTTCAGACCTAATAACAAATTTTTATCTTCTGCATTTAATTTTGTTCTATAATAGAGCTTATGGCTTGGTTAAGTTATGTATAACAAATCTATTTAACAGGGGAACTCTGTTGCTACACTTGTTGGCCATACACAATGTGTGTCAGCAGTTGTGTGGCCGCAACATGGAGAAATTTATTCAGCATCGTGGGACCATTCTATAAGAAGATGGGATGTCGAGACGGGCAAAGATTTGTTTAATATTGTACGTCTCCCAACTCTCTCTATGTTTCTCTTTGTGCTAGTGTTAGTGAAGTAAACTTTACTTTTGACTTTTAAGTTTTTGTTTAAAATATATTAGGTGGGCATTCATAAGACGATATGCATTCACCATTTTCATGCAATTTTCTTTAGAAACCAGGTTTTTATGGAAATATGGTCTGAAAAAGCTTGATCTCTGAGCGAAAGAACTTCAACAGTTTGTTTGCTTTGATAATGTGAAATTTGAAACTATAAGTAGTAGTAAAGAATATTTGACACTTGAAAAATCTCCATTTATGAGCATGTTATTAGTTTTTACCTACCCAATGAAGCAGCATTTGAGCGTGAAGTTAGCCAAGGTTCCTCTTCTCTGAATGACTCATGTTCTCATATTATCTTAATGAAAGATAAATCCGTTCATAAAAAGTTATCTTCATTGGCAGTTTTGTGGTAAGGCACTCAACTGCCTTGACGTTGGAGGTGAAGGTTCCACTCTCATTGCTGCTGGTGGCTCAGACCCCACCGTTAGGATATGGGATCCTCGTAAGCCAGGTATATGGGAATAGGAAAAAAGGGCTGCGAAGAGATTTCCCTCTAAAACACTTATGTTTCTAATATTGTTTTTTTCCCCGTATAGGCACATCTTCTCCTATCTTTCAATTCCTGTCCCATAAATCCTGGATTTCATCTTGCAAGTGGCACGATAAATCTAGTTTCCATTTGCTGTCTGCATCTTATGATGGGAAAGTTAGGCTGTGGGATCTAAGAACTGCGGTACTCGAATATTCTTGCTTTCTATCGTTTGTTCTGAATTATAAATGCATCACTCCTCACTAGAAAAATTGTTTTGTTCATCTTACAGTGGCCTTTAGCTGTAATTGACTCTCACAAAGACAAGGTACCCATTCTTCTCCTTAGCCATGTAGCCTTTGCCCTTTGCAACCTTGGTTCATTGTTTTCCAACAATGGTGATATTTTGCAAATTTCAGGTACTGGCTGCTGATTGGTGGAAAGGTGACAGTGTTGTCAGTGGTGGGGCAGACTCTAAACTTCGCATCTCGTTGGGAATTTGCGTGTTGTAAGGCAGAAAGCTGTGCTGGTAAAGATATCGATTTACCAGAAAACGACCACCTTAATTGTGACCGACTACGAAAGGCTCTGATGCTGCAATCCTTGCCCCCCCTTGTTTCTTCGAGTCTTTCTTTCAGGTCCGTTTTCCTTTTAGTCTTCGGTAGAGCTGGTGCCAGAGGCTCTGGAGTAGAAATAGTAAATTTCACATTTTTGGTCCGTTTAGTTGTAAAACCAAACCAAACTTTTATCCTTTTGAAGAGAGCTCGCTAAATGGGCTGAGTGAAACCTGATATTGGCTTCTTATTTATATTTGATTTTTGTTTTTTTTTTTTGTTTTTTTTTTTTGAGTTTACCCTTGTAATTCCTGGAGTCTGGATGCAAACATGATTAGTTTTGTCAATTAGTGATATATTTGATCCAAAATTTACACATCAGTGATAAAATTTATATTATATCTTTATCTATGAAACTCTATAGGTGAGATCCTGCATCAGTTGGTGAAGGAGTGAAGCATTTCTTATAAGGGTGTGGAAACATTTTCCTAGTATACATGTTTTAAAACCATGAGTTGTAATAGACTAAAGTAGATAATATCTACTAGTAGTGAGCTAAAGCTATTATGTTATATTAGGTATGGTAGTGATACAAAAAGAGAAATCTGGTAAGAGCATATCAGTTTTGTATAATTATCGTGCTTCAGGAAAGTGATGTAGCTCAAAAAAAAATTAAAAAAAAAACTTTCAACAGGTCGAAATTTGACTCATTTTTCCCATTTAAAATTATTAAATTTAATTTTAAATCCAATACAGAGATGTGGTTCAAGTATTCTCGATTTTTGTCTTATGTGCAACATTGTTGTATCGTTGATATCCAAAATGTAAATATTGTTGTACACATCGCTATAAAAACCTTATATACAATGAATAACTAAGCTCAATTTTATGAATTTTCATTACGTCATGAATAGAAACATAAATTTCAATATCTCATTCATATATAGCATTATATTACTTCATACTTTCAATATTAAATTAAAAAAAAAATTATAAAATTTTCTAATAAAAAAAAACCCTAATCCTTATAAATAAATTATTCTAACATTGATTCTTTTTCAAGATAAAACAAAAAAAATCTATGATTACAAACAACCTGGAAACAACTCTTTAAATATACATTTCAAGACACCTTATGAACTCTTGATTTGATAGAATAGTTTTCAGTGTATATATTTTAAAAAAGTATGCCTTATTTCTTCTCTCCATCAATATGAACAAGAAAGAAGAATGTCTCTTAATTAAGTCTTATGTACTTTATCGATACGAAAATGGGTATCAAATTTTTTTCCAAAAAAAAAACGACCTTATAATAAAGTCATGCATGTGACAAAAATACAACAAAGAAATTATAAGAAACTCTATGCATTAAGCACGGTACGAGAAAACAAAAAGTATGCAAAAAGATCGAATTTAGAGGACCAAATCGAAAAAAAAAAAAAATTGCAAAGAAAAATATTGATGGTGAGAATTTTCCTTTACCAAAGGATTGTTATAAACCCTAACCCCTTATATTTAGAGTGCAATTGATGTTTTTTAAAAAACTTTTTAATGGGTCTTTCAATTGGATTATTTGCGGAAAAAAGCACTGAGTCTCTCTTAGTATGGGAATATACATTAATTAAGATATAAAGTTAGGAAATTGTTTAAGCTTTTATGTGATTTGGTCAAGATCATTAGCCTTTTCATTCCATCTTTGATAATATTTTATCGATTAAACTATGTTCAAATTAATATTTTATTTTAAAATAAATAAAAATAAGAGGAAAATATTCATTTGAATATGAATATATAATATACGGCAAAAAGTAGAGAGAGAAAGAGTATTTTGAGTGTGAGAAAAGTATAGGTCATAAAATATTAGAGGGGAACGAAATATTATATATACGGTATGAAAACTTCTTCCTAACAAAAAAAAAAAAAAAAATTAAAATTATGAGGCTGATCCCAATATATAATAAATGAATAATAACAATTCTTGAATTAAAAAAATATTGATGGGCATAAATTAGGGCTTGTTTTAAATATTGTCTTTCTTGTTTGCTAAGCAAAGAGAGAGAGAGAGAAAAAATGCAAAAATGTGATAATTAGGGTATGATAAGAAAAAGTGGATCCTATTGGGGAAACTTTATGGTAAAATAATTAAATGAGAGAATTAACAAAATGAATGTGATGTGAGAGATACTCCCCCTTTATCTCTTTATAAATAAATTATATATAAGTATATATATATATGTTAGGTAAAATTATTATATACAAAAGAAAAGAAAAAAAAGTAATTGAAATGGGAGAATAAAGCTTTTGTTTTTGTTAGAGAAAGAAAGAGAAAAAGATTGAACCTTTTTAACCAAATGATGAACAAAAGAATAGACAAACATACCATTCTCTGCTATAAATGTTTGCCACTTACAATTATTCTCATTTCTTTTCCTTTTTTTTTTTTCTATAATAATATTATTTATCAGACAGAACAGTAAGGGATGTGGGCTAAAAATTTGTACATTCACACTTCCCAACGCACCCCTTATGCCGTTTCTCTGTATTTTTACCGTTCTTTTTTTTTTTCTTTTTTTCCCTTTTGTACCCCACATTTTTTAACCATATTCCACGCCATTCCCATTTGAATGTTCAATTTTTCTTATTTATTTGGATAATACTTCAAATATTTCAATCACCACCCATCGACGAGGATAGATAAATCGTCGGTTCCACCAAAGATACTCGTATGTGTAAACTCTCTAATGATACTTTTTTTAGAACAATTTTAAAATTTAGCTTTGTATTAAGTTGTTGGATAGTCTATACAATTGAACCGAGATGGACGATTATTTGATGTATACAAAGGGGGGGTAGGGTGTGAAAATTACAAGAAAAGGGTTGATTCAAAGAGGGATGCTTTTGTGTAATGTGTAGCATAAAGGAGTGAAAAGAATGGGGTGGTTTGTACCTTTGTATACTCTTTTGTGGTGAGTAGGCATTGGCAAAGGCAAAGGCAAAGGGAAAAGGGCAAAGGGCAAAGGGCAAAGGGCAAAGGCATAGCCACTGCCCATAAATAAAGGGGCATTTGTGTTCAAACTTTAGTTGACTTCCCATTTTCAATCATCATTTCAACATCTCTAAGCCCTAAATCCTATGCCCTAAACCCTTTTGTTTTGACTTTCTCTAAAGCTTTGATTTCCTTTATGGTCTTAGAGAGTTGAGAAACCCAATACTGTTTTGTTTTGTTTTATGGGAATATGGACTTCTCTTCTCCCAACCTTTCTTTCCCTACTTTCCAACAAAATTATCATAAATTTATGTCTCCTTCTTGCCAATATTTTTGGCCTACAACTCACTAAAGATACTTTACAAGTAGTAAACATGGACATCATTATTGTTTTGACTTTCTATTCTATACTTTCTTCAAATTTCACTTTCTAAACTATCCAAACTATTCATACAAACCACACACTATTCAATCATCTAGCTTGATGAAAGTATGATATACTACATTTTCAAAATGAAAACGGACCAAATCATCTTTCCCCAATTTTATGTTCTATAATAATTACTATTATGATTCTATTAATTGTTGCTTTAGTTTAGGCATGAAATAGGTTGTCATGCCCGAGTAAATGAGGGGTACATAGATGAGCCGAGATCACATTCAAATGAAAGCCATTTTGAGGATAAAATGACTATGAAAGATTTGAAGTAAATAAATTATTATCAGTACAAAAAATGTGCACTTTTCTTTTCGGTGGTTCAATCATAGAAACTTTGTGCTTTGCAAGGAATGCAATGGAATATCGGGGCTATCATGTGCCAAATTCGAATTTCTAAACTTGATCTAAATCCTGAATATAGATGGTACAAAGGTGATCCAACTTGAAAAATAATAGTAGAAAGATGTTCACACAGGTCCATTTTTTACCTTATCAAGATTATCCCTAGAAAAAAAAAAATAATAAATAATATATATATATATATATATAATTTTAGCTTTTTTGTTTTGCAAATATTAAGTAAAATAAAATGTTATTTCATGTTATCCTCTTTCATATTAATAATTTATTGTCATTTTAAAGCTCAAAATTCTAAATATTGTGATAATAAATTTGATGAGACCTTGAAAAAAAAAATGAAGATGCGTGACCATTTTGAAATAAATAAACATATTGCGTGAGTTCAAAATCGCTCGAATATATATGACAATTTTACATTAATAATTGCCATGTACCAATGAGGCCCATGAACTAGCTTTTGGACTTTGAATTGGGCCCATTACCTAGTTTTTGCACATTAGATCGGCCAGGCTACATGATTCGGCCCATGAACTAGCTTTTGACTATCGATTGGGTATGCTTACTTGTTAAGGCCCATCAACTTGCTATAGGACTTTCAATTGGGCAAGCCTACATGTTTAACCCATGAACTAGATTTCGGACTTTCGATTGGACCAGCTTACTTGTTAAGGCCCATGAACTTGCGATAAAACTTTCGATTGGGCCAGCTTACTTGTTAAGGCCCATGAACTTGCTATCGAACTTTCCATTGGGCCAGCATACATGCATAAACCCATGAACTAGCTGTTGGACTTTCTATTCAGCCTGCTTACTTGCTAAGGCCCTTGAACTTGCTATAGGAATTTCGATTGGGCCAGCTTACATGTTTAGGTTCATGAACTAGCTGTTGGACTTTTGATTGGGCCAGCTTACTTATTAAGGCCCATAAACTTGCGATCAGAGTTTCGATAGGGCCAGCTTACTTGTTAAGGCCCATGAACTTGCGATCAGACTTTCGATTGGGCCAGCTGACTTGTAACGCCCATGAACTTGCTATCGGACTTTCGATTGGGCCCCCTACTTGTCAAGGCCCATGAACTTGTGATAGGACTTTCGATTGGGCCTGCTTACTCGTTAAGGCCCATGAACTTGCGATAGGACTTTCGATTGCGCCAGCTTAATTGTCAAGGCCCAAGAACTTGCGATAGGACTTTCGATTCGGCCAGCTTACTTGTTAAGGCCCAAGAACTTGCGATGGGACTTTCGATTGGGCCAGCCTACTTGTCAAGGCCCATGAACTTGCGATAGGACTTTCGATTGGGCCTGCTTACTCGTTAAGGCCCATGAACTTGCGATAGGACTTTACATTGGACCTGCTAACTCGTTAAGGCCCATGAACTTGCGATAGGACTTTCGATTGGGCCTGCTTACTCGTTAAGGCCCACGAACTTTCTATTGGTCTTTCGATTGGGCCAGCTTACATGTTGAGGCCCAATAACTAGCTTTTGGACTTTCGATTGGGCCACCTTACTTTTTAAGGCCCATAAACTTTCTATAGGACTTTCGATTGGGCTGTTTAGGCTCATGAACTAGCTTTTGGACTTTCGATTGGGCCTGCTTACTTGTTAAGGGCCATAAACTTGCTATTGGACTTTCGATTGGGCCAGCTTACATGTTCAGGCCCATGAACTAGCTTTTGGACTTTCGATTGGGGCAGCTTACATGTTGAGGCCCATGAACTAGCTTTTGGACTTTCGATTGGGGCAGCTTACCTGTTAAGGCCCATGAACTTGCTATAGGACTTTCTATTGGGCCTGGTTACTTGTTACTGCCCATGAACTTGCTATAGGACTTTCGTTTGGGCCAGCTTACATGTTTAGGCCCAAGAACTAGCGTTTGGACTTTCGATTGGGCCAGCTTACTTGTTAACGCCCATGAACTTGCTATCGGACTTTCGATTGGGCAAGCCTACTTGCCAAGGCCCATGAACTTGCAATAGGACTTTTCGATTGGGCCTGCTTACTCGTTAAGGCCCATGAACTTGCTATACGTCTTTCGATTGGGCCTGCTTACTCGTTAAGGCCCATAAACTTGCGATAGGATTTTCGATTGTGCCAGCTTACTTGTCAAGGCCGAAGAACTTGCGATAGGACTTTAGATTGGGCCAGCCTAATTGTCAAGACCCATGAACTTCCGACTTTCGTTTGGGCCAGCTTACATGTTTAGGCCCAAGAACTAGCGTTTGGACTTTCGATTGGGCCTGCTTACTTCTTAAGGCCCATGAACTTGCTATAAGACTTTCGATTGGCCCAGCTTACTTGTTAAGGCCCATGAACTTGCTATCGGACTTTCGATTGGGCCAGCCTACTTGTCAAGGCCCATGAACTTGCAATAGGACTTTTCGATTGGGCCTGCTTACTCGTTAAGGCCCATGAACTTGATATACGTCTTTCGATTGGGCAAGCTTACTTGTCAAGGCCCAAGAACTTGCGATAGGACTTTAGATTGGGCCAGCCTAATTGTCAAGACCCATGAACTTCCGACTTTCGATTGGGCCAGCTTACATGTTTAGGCCCAAGAACTAGCGTTTGGACTTTCGATTGGGCCTGCTTACTTCTTAAGGCCCATGAACTTGCTATAAGACTTTCGATTGGCCCAGCTTACTTGTTAAGGCCCATGAACTTGCTATCGGACTTTCGATTGGGCCAGCCTACTTGTCAAGGCCCATGAACTTGCAATAGGACTTTTCGATTGGGCCTGCTTACTCGTTAAGGCCCATGAACTTGCTATACGTCTTTCGATTGGGCATGCTTACTCGTTAAGGCCCATAAACTTGCGATAGGATTTTCGATTGTGCCAGCTTACTTGTCAAGGCCGAAGAACTTGCGATAGGACTTTAGATTGGGCCAGCCTAATTGTCAAGACCCATGAACTTCCGACTTTCGTTTGGGCCAGCTTACATGTTTAGGCCCAAGAACTAGCGTTTGGACTTTCGATTGGGCCTGCTTACTCGTTAAGGCCCATGAACTTGCTATACGTCTTTCGATTGGGCAAGCTTACTTGTCAAGGCCCAAGAACTTGCGATAGGACTTTCGATTGGGCCAGCCTAATTGTCAAGACCCATGAACTTCCGACTTTCGATTGGGCCAGCCTAATTGTCAAGGCCCATGAACTTCCGATAGGACTTTCGATTGGGCCAGCTTACTCGTTAAGGCCCATGAACTTGCTATAGGACTTTCGATTGGGCCAGCTTACTTGTCAAGGCCCAAGAACTTGCGATAGGACTTTCGATTGGGCCAGCTTACTTGTCAAGGCCCAAGAACTTTCGATAGGACTTTCGGTTGGGCCAGATTACATGTTTAGGCCCAAGAATTAGCTTTTGGACTTTCGATTGGGCCACCTTACTTGTTAAGGCCCATAAACTTGCTATAGGACTTTCGATTGGGCCAGCCTACATGTTTAGGCTTATGAACTAGCTTTTGAACTTTCAATTGGGCCTTCTTACATGTTCAGGCCTATGAACTCTCTATAGGTCTTTCGATAGGGCGTTTGCATTTTATTCATTTATATTAATTAATTTGTAATCGTTTNCCTAGTTTTTGCACATTAGATTGGGCCAGGCTACATGTTTCGGCCCATGAACTTGCGATTGGACTTTCGATTGGGCAAACTTACTTGTTAAGGCCCATCAACTTGCGATAGGATTTTAGATTGGGCCAGCATACTTGTTAAGGCCCATGAACTTGCGATAGGACTTTCGATTGGGCCAATTTACATGTTTAGGCCCATGAACTAGCTTTTGGACTTTCGATTGGGCCAGCTTACTTGTCAAGGCCCATAAACTTGCGATAGGACTTTCGATTGGGCCAATTTACATGTTCAGGCCCATGAACTAGCTTTTGGACATTGGATTGGGCCAGCTTACTTGTCAGGCCCATGAACTTGCGATAGGACTTTCGATTGGGCCTGCTTACTTGTTACGGCTCATGAACTTCCTATAGGACTTTCGATTGGGCCAGCTTACATGTTGAGGCCCATGAACTAGCTTTTGGACTTTCGATTGGGCCAGCTTACTTGTCAAGGCCCATGAACTTGCGATAGGACTTTCGATTGGGCCTGCTTCCTCGTTAAGGCCCAGGAACTTTCTATAGGTCTTTCGATTGGGCCAGCTTACTTGTTAAGGCCCATGAACTTGCAATAGGACTTCCGATTGGGCCAGCTTACTTGTTAAGGCCCATGAACTTGCAATAGGACTTTCGATTGGGCCAGCTTAGTTGTCAAGGCCCATGAACTTGCGATAGGACTTTCGATTGGGCCTGCTTACTCGTTAAGGCCCACGAACTTTCTATTGGTCTTTCGATTGGGCCAGCTTACATGTTGAGGCCCAATAACTAGCTTTTGGACTTTCGATTGGGCCAGCTTACTTGTTAAGGCCCATGAACTTGCTATAGGACTTTCTATTGGGCCTGGTTACTTGTTACTGCCCATGAACTTGCTATAGGACTTTCGTTTGGGCCAGATTACATGTTTAGGCATAAGAACTAGCGTTTGGACTTTCGATTGGGCCTGCTTACTTCTTAAGGCCCATGAACTTTCTATAGGACTTTTGATTGAGCCAGCTTACTTGTTAAGGCCCATGAACTTGCGATTGGACTTTCGATTGGGCCAGCTTACATGTTAAGATCGATGAACTTGCTATAGGACTTTCGATTGGGTTAGCCTATATGTTTAGGCCCATGTTTGTAAAGGCAGACAATTATCTCGCAGGTCTCCAAAATGACTGTTTGAATGTAAAAAGTAAAACTCAAAAACTCGCATCTCCGGCAATCCAACTCTTTAAAACAAGAGCCGGCCATATGTAAGTACAGTAGGGCGATCGGAGTCCGTCGAGAACTAACCGGAGCTTGAGCATAAGCCTCTTGTCCCAAACAATCGCAAGCCCTAGCAAGAAATCGGCGATATGGATTTCTCTGGAGGAGGAAACTGGAGCATGATCCCCAACATCCCTACTCTCAGCAACTCCTCTAACCTTTCCAATCAAGAATCCCTTTACCTTCAACAGCAGCAATTCTCCCTTCAGCAGCAGCAGCAGCAGCAACAACAGCAACTATCCTTTCACCACCAGCCACAGCAATTCCAGCCCCAAATTCAACCCCAACAGCAATTTCAGCAGCAACAATCCTCCCCCCAATTTCAACAGCTACAACCCTCTCCTCAAATTCAGCCCCAACAACAACTCTCCACCCAATTCCAGCAGCAAATGCAACCCCAACATTTCCCCCAGCAGCAGCAGCAGCAGCAGCAACAACAGCAATATCATTTTCAACAACAACAGCAGCGGCTTCTTCAACAGCAGCAGCAGCAACAGAAACAGCAGCAATATCATCAACACCAGTCTCTGGCTTCCCATTTTCATCTATTTCATGTAATGCCTTCAGAAACCCTGAATTTTGAGTGTTCTCTAATCTCCGTGTTTTGCGTTTGTTGACTTTCTTGGATGTTTTGTGTGTTGTAGCTTGTGGAGAAATTAGCGGATGCGATTGAGACGGGAGTTAGAGATCAGCAATCGGATGCATTGGTATCAATTTTGATTCTTTTTTGAAATTTTCTCTCAAGATTAATCATACCGTTGTTTCCTCTAATAATTTGTTCATTTAACGTTTTGGAAGGTCAACGATCTGAACAACCACTTTGAGAAATGCCAGCAACTGTTAAACTCGATATCTGGATCACTCAGCTCAAAGGCTATGGTAAAGTTGAAATGAGAAATCCATCACTACAAATGAGATATCACAATTTTTTTTTTTTTTTTTTTTTGTTGCAGACAGTAGAGGGACAGAAGAAGAAGCTGGAAGAACATGAGCAGTTGTTAAGTTATAGAAGGTATGGTGGTAACCAATTTTTGGCTGTGGTTTGCATTAAACTGTCTTCTTCATCAATGGTCCTACTGATGATTCTCTATTAAAAAAGGGAACTGATTGGCAAATATAAGAGCTCCGTTGAAGAGCTTGTCAAGGGCGAGCCTTAGCCACTTCTCACCCATTCCTAATTAGGTAATACTTTCATTTATATTTACAATTTCTTTTCCGTTTATCTCAATTGTCCAAGGTTCTGTTTGGCTTTCCTTCTCTATGTTGTCATCTTTTGCTAAATGGTTTGGTTGTGGGGTTGAAATTGAAAAGTGGTTTTCAGGAAAGAAATTCACACACCAAAACATAAATTATTTAAGATTAGTTTTTGTACATTCTCAACACTAAATGTTGTTTAGGTATCTTCTCATGATATCACCTTAGGACTGAGTTGAGGGTCATAGAGTTTCTCTGCTACTTCCTCTCCCACATTCCCTCGAAACGTAAGCGTTTCTGGTCTACAAGTGGGTTCGAAGTTGAATACAATTCAGATATTGTGTGTATTGATCTGTTATGTATGGTTCTAGATGTCTTAGGTGTTAGCTGCATAATAGTCGATCCACACTTTTTGTTGACATGTTTTGGGATGCGAGAAAAAGGAATGTACAGTTACATTTCGGAGAGAGTATACCAAACGCTTGTATATGGATATGAATTTTCAATCGATTCAACGCCATCTGTGCTTTCCTTCAATTTTGGTTCAAATTCATTTAAATTGTCTCTTATCAAAAGAAAGGAAAAAGAAACTTGAAGTACATACTTATGAATTCTACACCATTTCAGGCCTGGCTAGCATCATGTACCTGTTTTGAAGGGATGTGAAAAGAGCTGCTTTCACCGGGTCTTGCAATTCCATGGAGGGGCTTTTATCTAATCTGCCTCCCTGCATTTCATAACACGATGATATGATGCACAGTTGAATTCAATCCTCTCTGTTCTCTTCGACTTTTTCAGAAACTTCTGTTACCTCTAACGTATCTTGTACAGTTATTCCAACAGTTGACTTCTAAAATTAATGAACAGTAGATAAATGTTAATTTTGGATTGATGCTCCACTGTTATATCATTAGCTAAATGCAGCCTTAAGTGACCATTTTTCATTTTGAATTTCCTTAATTAAGGATAAACCATCATCAGCTTCACACATATGGAGAGAGCTTTCTAGTAAAAGATTTCAGTAATGTTGTTCTTGAACATTCTATTCAATAATACTATCATCAAAATCTCGACTTTCAATCTGAAGAGCCAAATCATGAAGAATTTCATCAACTCTCTCTAAACCTTCTTGCATTGAGTTTCCTGCTTTGAACATATAAACCTTTTTCTTCACCTCAATCCAGCTGCACCCAGGAACTTTTTTTAAACCCTTCATCCTTGCCGAGATCCTGACCCTCGCAGAGTCCTCCCATCTACAGCTTGCAGAATAAATATTCGACAGCAACATATGGCTTCCTGTTATCTCGGAATCCAGACTTAAAATCTGAGAGCCAGTTTCTTCTGCTAGATCTGTATCCTTGTGCATCCTGCAAGAGTTGAGAAGAGCACTCCAGATATAAGCATTGGGTTTGATTGGCATGCTCTTGACTATGTTACTTGCTTCTTCCACGAGCCCAGCACGACCTAGAAGATCGACCATGCACGCATAGTGCTCCATCTGAGGTTTGATCTTGAAGTTCTGTAGCATCTGATCGAAAAGCCAACGGCCTTCGGCAACAAGACCGGCATGACTACAAGCAGAAAGAGCAGCAATAAAGGTAACATCATCTGGTCTAAATCCTGATTTGATCATCTCGTCAAAAGTTACGAGAGCATCTTTACCAAGTCCATGCATTCCATATCCTGCAATCAGTGAGTTCCATGAGATTAAATCTCGATTTTCTAGTTTTCCGAACACCAAACAGCCTGGCTTGAAACTTCCACATTTTGTATACATGTTAATCAATCCATTTCCCACCAGTATGTTATCTTCCATCCGAGCTCTAATCACATGACCGTGCATTTCCCTACCAAGATTCAGAGCTGCTAGCATAGCACAAATTGATAGAACACTAGATATAGTCACTGAGTTCGCTTTTACATTTGCAAGCTGCATTTGGCGAAAAACTTCCAAAGATTCTTCTCCAAATCCATTAGAAGCAAATCCACAAATGACTGCGCTCCAAGTTATGACACTAGGTTTCATCTCTGGACAGCCTTCCATTTTCTCAAGCTCAGAAAACGCTTCAAAAGCTTTGTCATATAATCCAGATTCAGCATAAGAGGATATAAGAGAATTCCAACTCACAAGATTCTTCACTTTCATCTCATGAAATAACTTCTCTGCATCTCTTATGTCTCCTCCTTTTCCATATACAGTTATAAGCGCATTTTTAGCAAACAAGTAATCTTCGAAACCTCCCTTTACTATATATCCATGAACCATCTGACCCCTGTCAAATGTATCTAAATCAGCACAAACAGATAACACCACAGCAAGCATTTCAGCAGTGGCACCAACACCTTTCATCCTCATCTTGCTAAACAAGGCAATAGTTTCTTCAAGATGACCGCACCGAGCATGACTTGACAGCAAAGAAGTCCAAGTTACAGGGTTCGGCTCGACCCCTTCCAACTCCATTTGAAGGAACATCCTAGAAGCACCATTAACATCATAATTATAGGCATAGCCAGAAACCATAGTGTTCCAAGAAATTACACTTTTAACACGCATTTTGTCAAACACTTTTCGAGCATCATCCATTCGTCGGAGTTTCACATACATTCCCATCAATTCATTCACAACGTGCAAATGATTCTGGAATCCAAATTGTACAACATGACAATGAAGACTCTTGCACAAATTGAAAATACCCAAATTGGAAGAAGCCCTCAAAACCAGAGGAAAAGTAAACCCATCAGCCAAAACCCCAAAATTTCTCATTTTCCCATAAAGTTGAAGGGCTTCTCTACTATAACCATCTACATTTGCTCTTATAATCGAATTCCACAACAGCAAGTTCGACAAACCTTCAAATGGCACAGTATCAAACACTTTCCGAGCATCGAAAACAAAACCAGAACGGGCATAGACGGACACAAGCCGGGCGGCAACGAACGCCGACGAACAGGCGCCAGTGACAACAGTGGCGGAATGAACTTGTTTGCAATGTCGAATCCCATTGCATTGCCGAAGAAGACGATCGAAAGAATCGAGAAGCTCGTCGTCATACGTGATTGAGGAAAAAAGGGAGTTGAAATAGTATCGAAAATGAGAGGGGAAATTGATTGTGAATCGTGGAAAACAAAACGAAGCTGAATTGAATCGCTGATAAGAAGATGCATACAGCATGAATCGAAGATGCTAATTATGAAGGTTTAGGGTTTTGAATCCCACAAATTTGAGATTGGCGCGAATTTATGAGATGCCCACAGGCCACAATCGCAATTACCATAATTTTGCGAAGAAAGTAAAACGAAGAAACGACATGTCGGAAGAACGCATAATCATAAGATTAAAGTATACAAAATTTCAATTAATTCTTGTAATTTTAAAATTTTCAATTTCTTCTCTACCTTACTTTACAATTATATTTTATATATACAAATATATAAACCGAGGAGGGTAAAATTGGAATTTTAGGAAAAAGGCACATTAATAAGTAATAATAAAAGGGAATGGGAAACAATAAAAGCGAGTAAAAGAAGAAAAATTCTGAGGGGCTATTCTGGAATTTCAAGTGGGAGCGGGGCCAAATTGCACAAAGGAAAACCACAATAATTCAAAGGTATTAAAATAAAAGTAAAGTAAACTAAAGTCTCTCCACCGACACAAATATTATAAACTTTTTTAAAAATCAAATCACATATTTGTGTATCATATATTATATTAAGCACACAGCTCATTCCCAACAAAACTTAGATTATGAGCTTTGACCCCAAGTCCCCCACTCTCAATTAATTAAGATTCTCTTCCATATTTATTTAATTCTATGCAATAATTTCATTTTTTGTAAAAAATATTTAAATTCACATATAAGTGTTAGGACATTATTATTTTATTTATGAATAATAAAATAAAATTCTCTCTCAAGGACCCCCAAAAAAAAATAAATATAAATAAAACAACTAGCTACCCTTGCACACGTTCTTTACAGCAATGAATGAATAATTAAATTATAAAGTCAGCCAAATTAATTCTGCATTTTCCAACTACTATATATCACCAACAATCATTATCTTATTATAAATCCCTCTTTATTCTCCACATTAAATAATTTAATTACAGTAAGACTTTATTAAATAATCTAAAATTACCTGCCCCAACTTCAATCCAATCAGAAGAGTAGTGATTAAAAAAAATAATATACATTATTGAATCTTAAAAAATATATATCAAATTTACAAAATATTCTAAATATTTGCACAAAAAAAAAGCAAAAATAAAATAGTTGCAAAAGTTTAGGAAAAAAAAGAAGTGTATAATCGGGGAAGGCGAAAATTAAAATTTCGGGAAACGAAAAATACAAAAAAAAAAAAAAGAAAAAAAAAGTAATAATAATAAAATAAAACCAGAGACCTCTTTGCTTCTTCGTGTTCTTTGTATTCTTCAAATTCTCTTCTCCTCTGTTTTCAGATCGTCCATTTCCAGATCTTTACACGAAGATCAACCTTACATTTTGCGCCGGAAGTTGAGGCGGTGGCCGGAGATTTACCGGTGGGAACAGTTACTGAAATTCCGTCACAAGAAACTCTAATTCCGATTTTAGGGCTCTTGAGTGCTCCCATCTTCAATTTCACCTTCGTATCGAGTTGAATCTCCAATGGAAGACCTTTCTTGCTCTTCATACTGCTCTTCAAGGTACTTTCCGACGAGCTATCTAGTTGGTGGCTCTTGCTGAGAATCGAGGTCTTCAACAGAGTTGTGTTCTTCGTATCGTGAACAAATCCAGGCAATACACCATCGCCGACATCGATTCCATTGGAGAATACTGAAATCGAGACCGGATTGTAAGTGAACACGAGCTTTTTGTTGGGGTTTCTGGCGGAAACGTTGAGATCGAACTTCGAATTGAGGAGTGAAGAGGAAGTGATGTTGAAATAGGAGAGTTTCACGGCGGAGACGGTGAAGGACGGCCGGTGAGGACGGTAGATTAGGTAAACAACGGCGGAGGCAATGGCGAGGAGGAAGATTAGGAGGATGAGAGTTAGAGATAACCAGAGGCAGACGGAGCAGCAGCAACTGCGGCTGCGGCGACGGCGATGGTGCGGTTGAGGGTGGTAGGCAGGGCGGGTAGCGCCGTAGAGTTGAGATTTAGTTGCTGGAAATGGAGCGGTCTTGGGGGCCGGAGCGCCGTTGGCGGCCGTGGCCGCGGCAGCGTTGGGGTAGACTCTATCCGTCATGGGGCTGGAGAGGGAATTTTGGCGTGAAATTGAAAGGCTATTGATTTATTTTTCAGTGAAATCAAAATGGGATTTTAAAGAGCCTTTTTCGAAGAGGAGGGAACACAGAAACCGAGCGGCATTGGGGGCTGACTGTAATTTGTAGAAACAAAGTGGATATATTCGGAAATATGAAAAATAAATGAATTCTTTTTTAAATTGGTAAAACATTTATAAATATTTTTTTTAAAAAAATTATGATAAAAATTGATTTTTCATTCATTATTATAAAGGATTTGTGCACTGTTTTTTTTTTATCTTTCGATTTTTCTAATTTAATGCCTTTACACTTAAATTTTAGGCGTTTTATTTTTGTGTTTCAACCTTCAAATTTTTATTTTAATTTTTAAAATTAAAAAAAAAAGTAACTATGGAAAAATCTTCAATAATATTATTTTTTAATAATTTAAATGAATAGTTTTAAATCAATGAAGTAAAATCAATACAAGCATACTTCAACTCTAATTCAAATTTACCTCTTTTAAATTTTATATCTTCTTTTTATTGTGCCCGAATAAAAAAAAATTCATAATTATTAAAATTATAAGGACTAAATTGATTAACATTTTAAAAAATATATATAAGGGAGGGTCAAATTTTTTTTTTTTTTTTTTTTTTTTTTAAATTAAGGGTGTAGAGATTAATAGCGTGATTGAGATTAAAAAATAAAAATGCCTGTTGAGCTGTTTGATTCTTTATACTTATCTGTCTGCCAATCATTGATATTTCTTATTATTTTAATTGGTCAAATAATTTAAAATAAATTTCAATATTATTTTCAAACTTTTATTTATTCCTAATAAATTCAAAATTTCCGTTGCATATTCATATTCATACCCACCACTCGGTGCGGATCTAAACCAATTAATTAAACATATCTTATGTATTTATTTTGTGAAGGTGAAGGATGTGTAAATCATATGACATAAATAATATTATTGACGGTGGAAATAATGAACAAATTGAAAAAGAAAAATTCTTTGATAGAGAAGTCAAATATTCAAAATTGTTGAATTCAAAAAAGAAAAAAAAAAATTGTACGATGTTTTTATGAGATTAAATGTGAGGGTAAAAATTTGATCAGAATTGAAGCTAAGCTATAGTACTTGATTGAGTTAGGTTGATGTTAGCCTAAATAATTGAAATTTACAGTAAAAAAATGGGTAGCTGAAAAGATTATGATCTTTCCATGAAAAAGCATCATATTTTGATATCAAGTACATTGTTTTTGACGTTACTTACAGAAAGTATGTTTAAAATAAACATAAGATAAATGGGATCACAACAAGCAGACAGAGGATTGAGTGGACAAGGTTTTGTTTTGTGTGGCATTTGAGCGTTTAAATTGTCTTCACTGGAGTGATGGAAGCAAATGACGTATCTTTTTGGTTTCTTCATTCTTAGAACACAAGGACACGGTGGCCACTACCTTGCCCACATGGTACCCTCCATGGTAATGCCAAATTGTCATCACACTGTCTCTGCACAACTCTCGTTGGTATGCTTTGGAATGAGATTCACCCGGAAAGAATTCGTATAGGTCGGTAGAGATAGTTCTCACTTTTGGAAGCTAGAAGGTAAGAAACGTAATCATGTCACAAGAGATGGAGGAGAACGTAATGAAAGTTCTAAATATCCAATCGTTAACGTGACAGAGTAGACATGAAGAGAAGCCAGAGGCTTCCATTTTCTTTAAAAGTGATAAGAACAGAAGCACATGGATTCAATAATTAAAACCTCAAAGTGCTTCTGTGACACAAACAAACCTACAATAATTTCATTTCTCCTAACTTTTTCTATAATAATATGGTGACTGGCCGGTGAGAATCCCAACAAAAACAGCTAACTATTTACCCTTAATCCCAATCTCAATAATAGCTTCTCTTCCATCAGTCTCTCTGTCGTATATTTTGTACAACTTCACCAATGGAGATCTGCCATAATGAATGACTGTGTTTTGCTTCATTCTACACTTCCAACTTCAACCAATAACTAATCCATCAGCTGCACACGACTTCCACCGACAGTTTCTTCATCACGTTCGGACACGGGTCGCCTCCGAACATCTCTGGCGCCACCGTTACCGCGCAGAAGTTTTGACCAACGCATGTCTGCAAGAGCCAGGGAAATTAGACATGACTTGAACCAGGTCTACTAAATTTAGTATCCTAAGTAGGTGGCTAACATGGCTTAAACTCATTTCCCTAAGTCATCCTTACCCGTTCAAAAGCATCATATGAGCGATGGGCGTGGCAGCTTCCCTCCCGGAAACTTCCACATTCGCCTTGCGGAGTTCCGAAGCTAGCAAACTTGACTGATGAAATCTTCTGGCCAGGGCCACAGGACAGATGAGCTTTTGGCCTCAGGGGCTTGTTAACTTTACCTGAGGCTTGCATCTGCCAGTTCATAAGCGTTGGTTGCCACTCATTGATATTGACACACACAGTTTCCACATCTCTCCTAACCAGAGAAATTCCGTTCGGGTCGCCGCCCCATTCTTCAAACACAACCAACAGATTTCCTGTCGGGTTTAACCAAGAACGAGGAACATGATACCTAACAAAAACAATGATCAAAGAGCAGTTAGTTCATCAATGTTTGAAGAACAACAGAAGAAGAGTTGGGATTCATTTTGGGATATTGTTGCCTACCATCTCTGAGACGCCTCGCCGCAGTTACTCAAGCATTTATTCTCATTGTATGTACCAGTATAATTGCAGTGATCACAAGAACCAGATGCCTTGTAAGCAGACCAGTAGCGCCCAATGCTCTGGCCATTTAACCATATTTGTCCTTTCCCCATGCTACTCATATCTAACGCTAGGGGTGAGCTACCAGCTGGAGCATTGAAAGTAGTCTGAATCATAACACATAAAATATATGTAAGTTGCAGAGTTCAAAGGCTAGGTAGAGAAAATCAGCTAATGATAGGCATAAGATACCTTAAACCATGTTAAGGGTTGCCTTTGAGCAATGAGAGATCCCTGAATCCATTCGACAGAGGAACTTCCACTGAGTGAATGAAGGCTCATTGCTTCTCCATCCAAACCAATCTAAATGACAATGTTGAAAGATGTCAGGTGTTAGACATGGTGATGCTGGGACATCAGACAGCTAGAGAACAGTATCAGTGAACCATGTACAAACCTTGTAGGTCCATTTCTGCCAGCTCAAGTCTCTTCTGCCCTCGTTGAGACCGTTCAGATTAACCGGGCCGAGAACACCAGCATTCCACATCTCAAAATGTGGACCCACATTCTGAATCATATCACAAGAGATCACAATGTTTTCATCGTTTAAGTTACCGTCCTAAGTCTCTATTTGTAAGAAAGAAAACTCACCGGGAGACCGACTGCGATACTTAGAAGTGCAATTTTGTTGTTCCCTGCCCTTAAGTTCACCCCCTGTCTAAATGTTAGCTTTGGGAAGTCTAAACTTCCATAAGCAGTTCCTGTGAAAGGAAAAATGCATTTGAGTTAGCTGCAAATGGTAATTTTGACCATGAATCAGCAAAAAGTCAGTATGTTCTTTTCAATCATTGACTTTGTAGCCTTTAAAGGACCCGAATCAGGTTCGACATCTGTTTGGATTCTGTAAAGGTTTCTTGTGAGATCCTACATCGGTAAGGGAGGAGAACGAAATACCCTTTATAAGGGTGGGAAACCTCTCCCTACCAGACGCGCTTTAAAAACCTTGAGGAGAAGCCCGAAAGGAAAAGCCCAATAAGGACAATATCTGTTAGCGGTGGGCTTGAGCTGTTACATTTCTCTAGAGGTTCCAAAGATTTTGGAGAAAGCCACTTTCTTAAACATTCAAAGTTAAGTTGTATCATCTATGACTAATGAGAAAGATGAACCTTCAATCTATAATAATTTTACACACCTGCTAGTTGACCGTTAACGAAAACGTGCATAGCATGGCCAGCTGACAAGACCGTAAGAACAGGATACTTTCCACTCCACAAAAACCCTTCATTAGAATCAATATGTACACTGCAAAAGAAGCACAATTTATAGAGAAATTCGTCACGATTACTGAAAAACATGAGAATAAAAAGGCTAAAAAGAATGAATTGTGCAAATATCCATCACTTACTCTGTTGTGTACCACAAGTAATCAGTGGCATCTCTTGTAGTATTTATCTGTTCTAACAATCCTACTGTAGTAAACGCTTTATCATTGTACGAGGCTGGCTCTTCATTGTACGCCTTCCACGATAAACTACCGTGCATCGGAACCGGGGACATCTTCATTCTTGCTGTTTGAGCACCAACCTGAGCAAAAGAATTTCAATATATACTCAAAAAAACTAAAATCAATGCAGATTTAATTTGTTAGCCGAGTCTTTCCCTTACCCTTGCAGTATTATAAACTGTATTTTTGCAGTCTGGAAGAATGCTGATAGACCAAGGCGGAATGTTGTAGTGCATACTACCAAAAGCTACCGTTGCATAGGATCTCGGGTTGTAATTCGAAAGGAATGCAGCACAAGCACCAGATTTTGATTTGAATACATGAGCCTGTGAGGACATTGAATTTAGAGATTAAGTTTTGTAGGTTCATCATAAAGATAGTTGCAGATAAAAGAAGAAAATGCTCACCTCTTGATAGTTCCCGAGTCGAGTCACGATCGGATCTCCAGACACAAGAGCTGGTTCACAAAGTTTTATTGCTCGGTGCAGATCTTTCAGATGACCCCATTTTGGTTGCCTCAATAAGCCTGCATCAAGAGTCAAGTAGTTAGCTCTCAAATGAATGGTTCCACTACTGTTATAGGATATAATCCATATTAACAGGAGTATCATGAGCTTACCATATTCGTCAATAGGGGCATCGTAATCATAACTAGTAGCAATGAAAGGACCACCAGCAGTTCGTCCGAAATTTGTTCCACCATGATACTTGAAAACAAACAAAAACGAGTCGAAATCAGTTGACTGATCAAATATGTTCTTCCTGATTAGGAAACTCAACCAATGAGAAACTCTTAGTCTTACCATATAGTAGTTTATGAAAGATCCTCCCTTCTGAATGAACCTTGCAACAGCAAAAGCCATGTCTTCAGCTGGTCTATGAGGAACTGCACCTCCAAACTGAGTAAACCTGTAAGAAAAAAGTGGAAGAGAAAACAAGAAGAATTAGTCAGACTCCTAAAGATTCTTTTACCATGGCCACATGTATCAGTCACTACTCGATGAAAATTGCTAGATCCCCACGTCAGTTGGAGAGGGAAATGAAGCATTCTTAGTGAGGAAGGGTGTGAAAACCTCTCTAGTAGACGCGTTTTAAAAAACCTTGAAGGGAAGCCCAAAGAAGATAATATCTGTTAGCGGTGGGCTTGGGTAGTTACAAATGGTATCAGAGCCAAATATCAAGCGATGTGCCAGCGAGGAGGTTGAGCCCTGAAGAGGGTGGACACGAGGCGTTGTGCTAGTAAAGACGCTAGGCCCCAAAGGTAGTGGATTGGGGGTCCCACATTGATTGGAGAAGAAAATGAGTGTTTACGAAAATGTTGGGCCCCAAAGGGGGATGAATTTGGAGAGGGGAACGTAGAATTTATTATAAGAGTGTGGAAACCTCTCTCTAGTAAAGGCGTTTTAAAAATTTTGAAGATAAGTCCGAAAGGAAAAGCTCAAAGAGGACAATATCTACTAGGGATGGGACCGTTACAAATGAGAAGATCCAAGATCCAAATGATATAAGAGCATGACAACTTACCATCCGGTCCAGGCTTCCGTCCACATCTTGGGTTTATAGGCTTTGTTTGGAGAGAAATAATCGCAATAGAACCCATTACAGGTGTTAATCTGTCAGGACCAAACAATATACTGAGTTTAGTAGCAATATCGTAACAATGATTTCACCAAAACTTGTTCAAAGTATATTCCATTCAAAATTTACCGGGAATTGAAGTATATGACAAGAAGTTGCATAACAATCAGCATTAAAAGAATTCACAGATATCAACGGAAATATAATAATACAATCAAGAAACAAACAGACAGAAGAACAGCAAACATGATCCATGTGCAATGCAAATGATTATTAAATCATTCACAATCAACATTTAAAGCCCACTCCCAAACATGACACGTGAAAGATTTAAAACCAAATATTGAGAACAAGAAGAAGAAAGTCTACTAATGCTTTCTTCCGTACAAATGGTATCAAAGTCAATCACGGGACAATGCAAGGCACTGGTTGGAGTAGGGCTCCATAGCAAACACGTTTTAAAAATTTGAGGGAAAGTCCGGTAATACTTACAATAGGATCCGGAGCATCGTCTTGCTTGCACATGACCCATGGAACACCAGTGCCAAGTCCCAAAGCCATTTGTGCAGCCCATGTCGAGTAAGCTTTTCCTGGTGCACCGAGTTCATATTCCATAGGTCCATATTCATTCTCAATCTGTACAAAATATCAAAAAGGAAGGTGCTTCCTCACTCACTCAGGCTTTTCATGTCAATGACAACTTTAAGAAAAGAGAATCTATCTTATCAGTGAGAAGTGTTTTGTATTGTTGCTTACCTGAGATAAAATTATAGGACCACCTTGGGATTCATATAGCCTCTCTGCTTTCATCATATCAACAATTTTCTCGGTAAATTTTTGCATTTGAAACTAGATTATCCAAAATCAGAAGAGAAATTTGATTTAGAAAACAAGTCAAATCAAAAGAATGTAACATGAACACACAGAACCAACACAAAAACACCTACCTTGAAAGGGGCATTATCTGTCCTGAAGCTGATACCAGGAATGTACTTCAACCAAACAGGAAACCCACTAAGAACATAAACCAAAGAACATTTGATCAATTTTTCTAAAACTTCAAGGTGTTTAATAATAAGAAAACGAGACTTTACTAATTATGCATTACCCAAAGTTCCACTCAGCACAAATATAAGGACCAATCCTGAGATGAACATAAAGCCCAGCTTGCTGCACCAGCTTCACAAACCTAACCAAATCATAGTTTCCCTCGAAGTAGTACTGCAGGATAATGATCCAAAATTAGGCCAAAAGGTTAAAAAATGAGAGAAAATAATATAATCCTCCATTACTTTTCCAGGTGCAGGCTCGTGCCCATTCCAAAAGACGTAAGTCTCAACCACATCTAGACCTCCCTCCTTAGCCTTCTGAATAAGATCTGGCCACATCTATGGGAGCCCATAAAGAACAAAGTTCCAAAATAAGTAGAGAACCCAGAAAAAACCAATATAGTCATATGTTCAAGAATCTATGAATGCCCATCTGAATAAGCAGCCAAAAAACCAGGAAACAAGAACAGAAAAGGAAAAAGAAATAGACATTACCTCAGGAGTGCTTCTTGGATAGTGAATGGATCCAGAAATGAGAATCCTCCTCTGCCCATTAATGATAATAGCCTTGGAATCATAAGAAACAGAGGCTTCAACAGTAAACACACCAAATAAACAAAGAAGCACTGGTATCACACTCCACATTTCCGCCATGGAAACGGAACAACAAACCTCAGCCCTCCAAAGCTTGAACCAACCAAAGGCCAATGGAGCTTGTGGAGGCTCTTTCTGTGTTATTCTTGTTCCTTTCCCCTCGTGGGCGCTTTATTATATGCTTCTATACTCACAGATTGGGTAAAATAAAAGAAACCCAGCTGGGGCTTAAGCCCATTTGTTCACTCTATATTCTAACCTCACTTTTTTTGGGAGCTTTTGTAAAATCTTTCTAAACGGAGAGTGAATTTTTGGTAATGGGCTGCGTGATTTGTTGTGGCTTGAAAAAATGAAGATGCTCTTCAGCTGGTTTTAAACAACTCGATAATGGAGGATGGACTGTGTGGGACCCTCTTCCTCTTTCGCCATACTTGCACTGCCGCGGAACTTCGTTCAATCAAGCTTGATTGCTTAACAACACTTCCTTTTTCCTTATTCAGCCCAAATAAATAGCTAATTATTCTTATAATTTTATAAATGATTAATTCAAAGAAAAAAAAGTGAAAAGAAAATTGATTTTTGTTTAATTTAATTTAAAATTTAAACATTACAAAGATTCTTTAACACAATCCCATGCCGCCGGTTTCATTCCTACTTTTCCGGCCCATTACTCCTTTGAGCTTGCGTGATATCCACGTTCATTTGTCGCGCGTGAGGTTCTTTTTTTAGTACAAGCGCGTGAAGGAATATTAAACTTTTTGGAAATATCAATTATTTTGGCAACAGCTTCCAAACCCTAAATCCTTTTTACTTGAGTTGTTCAAGGAAAAGGGAAGGCTGAATTTGACTATCTTCAATAATAAATTTTGAATTTAATGAGGTTGATAGGTATAATAGTAAGAATAATACTTGTTAGAGATATATCATGAAAGCCTTTTTATATCTTCCGCGTGTTAATATAAATTTACGTTAAAATATAATTTTAGTTTTCGTATTTTATTTTTATATATATGAATGATTGAACCATCTCATCTCAATCTTAAATCTAAATCTTGAATCAAAAAAATAGTAATTACTCGCTTTAACAAATTCACTATTGGATTATCAATTTTCTCCGTCATTGAATATGTATGATGATGGTTTTAAGATTGTTCGTGACGATTCAAAATCGACATCAAAACCACCTTTTTTTACACACATTTATTATGATAAGTGTGAATCAACATTGTATGAACGGGTTGATGATGGTGTCTAATTAAACGAACTATGATGATAGTTTGATACGACAACAATTTATAACAACTTCAACCATACATCACATATCAAACTTGGGTCAATATCAATTAAGTAAAACCAACCTAATTTAATTAACATATTAATTTTATTTATTTTTTAATCCATTAAACTATATTTAAGTTAATATATTGAATTACATTATCTTTATAAATAAAATTAATTAATTATGAATTAGGTAAATTTCAATTAAGTGGAGGGCATGTGTATTTCAACCTAATCACTTAGATAATTACATCAAATTAAATTCAACTTTGGGTAAGACATGTGCTTTTTAACCTAATTAATTAAGCTTATTTTTACGATAACATATATATCTATCTATATGTATTAATAATTTTAAGCCTCTAAAAGAATGACATTTTAAATTGGTTATGTACTGACATGTAAATTGCGTCATCCAATCAATTATAAATTTTTCTTTTTATGTGATATCAATAAATACATATATTACCTGCCAATCAACTGCATGTAATAAATATAGATTTAAAAAACTACATTTAGATATAAATACAAAAATAAAATATAAGGTGAAAAGCGTGGGGATATTATGGGAATTTCGGAGGAGGCTTTGACAGCTCGGATAGTAGACGTCCTTTCCCACGTGTAAGATGACCTTTTGCACTCAAAAATAAAATAAAATAAATAAATAAAAAGTTGGCCGATTTGACTCGGAAGTGGAAATGGGTAGCAACCTGGCGGTGTTTTTTATATTATTATTATTTTTTAAACTTTATATTATTATTATTATTATTATTATTAAATTAGTACAATATATATTTTTGATATTATTAAGAAACACTTCTAATTTTAGGGTGGATGACAATGGACCATATTAAACAATATTAATGATAGGTTTGAGCTATTACAAATAGTATTAGAGTTAGGCATCGAGAATATCTAGCGAGAACATTGGGCTCTAAGGAAGGTGACACGGAAGATATTGGGTCCAACCGATGGATTATGAGATCCCACGTCATTGGAAGAAAATAACAAATAATTTCTTAAAATTAATATTTTTCAAATCCAATGAAATAGTTAATATTTTTGTGTGTGACATATATAATCCATGAATAGCTAAAATTCATTCCATTTAATATTGCCTTTAACTTTATGTTTGGATTAAATAATAATAATAATAAGTCGACGAGAATTTATTTGTAATAAGTCCCTTATATACACGTGGACCAACAAGATAGTAAAAATTTAACGCGGCAATGTAAATGTGGTTGTAATAATGCACCGTTTGAAAGAGATTAGACAAACAATAATCTTGATTAATTGCGGGCCCAACTCCAAAATGGTGTAAAAAAAGTCAATGCAATTTTGTTGTTATTATTACTGTTATGTAGCTCCCACTTTATTGCACATAAATAACAAAACTTATTTTAGATTTCCCATATTTTAATATTTGAATTTATGAACTTACAGTAAATTATTAAAATGGTTTTTTTTTTGAAATAAAAAGAATTTTAATATTTATTAAAAATACAGCTATTAAATCTGAAGAACATGTTATTAAGACTTTATACTCTTACTTAATTTTTGTTATAAAAAGAAAAAAGAAAAGTATTTTTAGATCTCGTAATTTTATATTTCTGCAAGATTAATATTTTATTTATTATTATTTTCCCTCTCTATTGCATGTCATTTATAATTTATAATTTTTATTAACCAATTGGATGCATAGTCTTCAAAACATAATTAAATTGGTTTAAAATATGTATGGTTGAGACTTTGACTTTTAGATCTTCTACTCTCCGTTGTAGCTTTAGTCTAAATAAATAAATACGTAAATAAAAAAAGCTATTAGTTTAATTAGGGTGGAAATTTCTAGCCGATCTCGAATATTACATTTATTTATACAATATTTAAAATATCCTCGCTATTATATACATGGCCATTCAAATTTTTGCAATCAAAGTCACTTTTAATGTAAATGCTCATTTGAAAATATGGAACATAAATGAGTCAATTTTGGCATAAATTGACGTTAAATGAAATAGATTTTTTTTTTTTTTAGTGAATTGACTAAATTTTACAAAAATAAATAAATAAATAAATAATATATATTCGGATAATATTTAAAGTTTATAAATATACTCTTTGTGTCTAATTCAAAATGTTTGATTCAGTTTTAAACTATGTTTTATATCTAATAATTACGAGCTTTTAAATTATAAGTATAGTCTCCGATCATTAATTATTTATTTATCTTTTCTATTTGGTCCTTGATTTATTTACAATTTGCTTCGTCATCCTATTAACTTTATTTATTGTTATTATTTTTAAAAGAAAAAAAAAAGATACTTAAGTTTATCTAAATTAACCGCTTATTCTTTTTTATCTTTCCATATTCTTGTCGATCAGCCAAATAAGTTCGAAGACCGGAAGAATAAAAGAAAGTAATAATAATAATAAAATTAAAAACTTGGATGTCCACCTTGATTAGTGGCATATAGGCTAGTTGATAAGCATGTGGGTAATACCACATCAGCTTGGGAAAAGTGGATGGGTGTTACACATCAGCTACTACACGTCAGCAACTAAGCATTGCTGCTGATGAGCCTAGTGGGCTCGAATACTTCTTAGTGGGCTCTGGTTGTCGGCCCACATAGCTTTCTACGAATGGGCCGAGTTCATGGACCTGAATTAAGGTCGTGTGGCGATTTTCATTTTTCAACGAGAAAAAATAATATTTATTTTACCTCAAAAAGGAGAGAGAGAGAGAGAGAGAGAGAGAGAGAGAGAGAGAAGCAATATTTCAATAAACTTTCAATAAATAATAAACCATTTAATATATGTATTTTACCCTTTTTTTTTAATAACTAAACCGTATATATCGTTTGTTTTTTCAAATGAACTAAGATTCTTATATGAAATTATTGCAGAGATGTTGTTTAATATAATAAGCTTGAATTAAATTTTTTAATATCATTAATATTAATCTGGTCGAGGAAGACACGGCAGAAAGACGTAGCCGTACGATTAGCAAGCCTCGATCGAGCGAAGGGCACAGGGAACTCGGTGTCGATTGTTAATCGCCTTTACCGAATTGAGACAGCTTCTAAAACCCTTAAATTCCCGCTTCCGTCACCTTCTTTCCGGCGAGCTTCGGCGCCATGAGTCGCTACGACAGCCGCACCTCCGATCCCACTTCTTACCGCGACCGTAGAAGGTCTCTCTAACTTCCTCCTTTTCCTCTTTACGCTTTCGAATGTAGGTTTTTGTTTTGGTTTCTGTGGATTTTGAGCTTTTTTTAATGGTTCTAGGTTTTGCGACCTTGTTTAATTTCCACGATAACGTGGGACTTCTCGAATTGGGTAATGGGTTTTAGTTGCTTGGAGAATTACATCGTAGCTGATTGATTAGTATTCGGATTATGGTTTCAGTTGGACTTGTTTCAGCCTTTTCTAGTGGCGAAGGGTTTTCGTTGATTATACGAAGAGTTTAAAAGCTGTTTTTGGTTTCTAAAATATATTTGTTCTCTTCCCTTCTCATTGGAGCTGGAAGGTAATTGCATAATTGTTTATATATCTTGTTTTCTCTTGTGGGGTTTTATTTTACTTTTTCTTAGTTTTATAATCGAGGTTATCTATTTAAAAAAATCATGGACTGGTGACTAGATAATGTGAGTAGTAGATTTTTGTAAAGAAGGAACTTGATTAATTTATTGAAATAGCTTTCAGAAGCTGTTATGCCGAAGGAACACTTGGAAGAGATTTTATGGGAGAGGTGGAGGAGGAAAGTGGGTCCCATTTAGTGAGGTGGAACTGTGTAAATACCTGCCAATTGTTTATTTTTTTTGTTCCTTTGGCTTGATCTTGGGCTCCTTCACCTGTTTCCTTATTTTTTTATTCTTCTTTCGAAGATTAAACTCTCCAAATTTAATCAACTACTGATTTCTCATACCAATCTTCTAAATTGGCCTGTTTATAAGTTTTTTTTTATTGTAGATGTAGCTTAGTGTTTTTTTTTTTTTGGAAATTGATGTATCTACATTGACTTCTTAGGATAAACCACCTGGGTGATTCTATGTTTATTTTCTTAAATAACGGGGCTCTCTCTTTCAACCTGTTTTTTTGGGTGCTGCAGTGATTCAGGTTTTGGTGGGTCTACAGGCTATGGCAATTCAGTGCGATCCTCCTCTAGCAAGAGTGACTATCATGCTTCTGAGGCCCCAAAAAAGGTGGATTTGGATGGATTACCTCATTTTGAGAAGAACTTCTACATTGAGGCATCATCAGTGGCGGAAATGACAGAGAGAGAGGTTGAGGAGTATCGAACAAGGAGGGAAATCACTGTAGAAGGTCGCGATGTTCCAAAACCAGTCAAGTCTTTCCGTGATGTTGGATTTCCCGGTACATTCCTTATATTTCATTTAATGGTTATCTTTAAAGTTTAAGCATCATTCTTGAATGTACATTTTTTCATTATAATTTATGTATACAAAGATTATGAACATATGGCGCGTGTCAGATTATGTCATGCAAGAAATTGCCAAAGCTGGCTTCACTGAACCTACTCCTATTCAGTCCCAAGGATGGCCAATGGCACTTAAAGGTCGAGATCTCATTGGTATTGCAGAAACGGGGTCAGGGAAAACACTTGCATACCTTTTGCCTGCAATTGTCCATGTCAATGCCCAGCCAATCCTTTGTAAGAAAATAATATGCAAATTGTAAATGCCTAATTGTGGTCGTTATGTTCAAATGGACTGATTTCATTTTTTTCATTTCATAATTTTACTCAGCTCCTGGAGATGGTCCAATTGTGTTAGTTCTAGCTCCTACTCGTGAACTTGCAGTTCAAATTCAACAAGAAGCTACAAAATTTGGTGCATCTTCGAAGATTAAGAACACATGCATATATGGTGGTGTTCCCAAAGGACCTCAAGTGCGTGATCTTCAGAAAGGTAGATGGTGAAATAAATTCAAGATGTCCATACTAACCAAGTTTGAGGTGTCAATGAACACTTCCTTCTTACTACCATACCTAGTATGATTATTTCTTGTTTTTTTTGTTTCCTCTTTTCGTTGTTTATGATAGCAAGATGAATGACCCCTTCTTAAAATACTGACACCAGGAGTTGAAATTGTAATTGCTACACCGGGAAGATTGATTGATATGATGGAGTCACATCATACAAACTTACGAAGGGTTACTTACCTTGTACTGGATGAGGCTGATCGGATGCTAGATATGGGATTTGACCCTCAAATACGGAAAATTGTTTCACAGGTTTAAGTTCTACTCTACATGTAATTACATTACTGTCATTACTGTATGTCTTTGTTCTTTGCATAGGTTTAATAGATCTAAGATAGAAGTTCCCAAAAATATCAAGTAAAAAGGGTAACTTTCTGGTAGTTTGGGACCTCTGGTTTGTTCGAAAACCCCAGTTTTGGGATGTTTTGCAACTCACTTTTCTTCTAGACCTCTACTCTCTTAAATTTTTTTGGGTCTGAAAATTTTCCTGGAATTAGGTTCTGTATGATAATGCAGACTCTAAATGAATCGGCTGTTCTGAAAATTTGTTAAAACTGAGTTGTATTTTCTTGGCTTGTGGTGCAGTCCTGGTTGACAGCCAGCTTTTGAGCCAAGCATTTATGTGTGTTTTTGGTGGCTTTACTTGTGCTCATTTTTTATGGGTTAGTTGGTGTTGACATTAAATTGTGTTGTGCTTAATTCTTATAAGTTTCTCAAATGCTACTTTATTTTCAATACAGATTCGGCCTGATCGGCAAACTTTGTACTGGAGTGCTACCTGGCCTAAAGAAGTTGAACAATTGGCCAGGAAGTTTCTATACAATCCATACAAGGTAAAGACTCTAACTCATACATCCATATAAGGGGACATAAATATGGTCTTATGTTGTAACATTATTGTCAGATCTCAGATTGGTTAGAGGGATAACGAAGCATTCCTTATAAGAGTGTGGAAACCTCTCCCTAGTACGCGTGTTTTAAAACATTGTGGTGAAGCCCTTGAAGGGAAAGCTGAAAGAGAACAATATCTGTTAGCGGTGGGCTTGGGCTGTTACCAAATGGTATCAGAGCCAGACACCAAGCGATGTTCCAGCAAGAACGTTGCCCCTAAAGGGGTGGATTGTGAGATCCCACATTGGTTGGAGAGGGGAACGAAGCACTCCTTGTTAGGGTGTGGAAACCTCTCCCTAATAGACGCATTTTAAAATTTTGAAGGAAAGTTTAAAGAAGACAATACTTGCGATTATTTTTACTGTTTCGAAAGAATTCACCGTGAAATAAAGTTTTTATTTTTCAGGACAACAGCTGAAGACGGTAATTGCAAAAAAATTTCTTCAAAATATAAATATATTACTATTCTTTCTCTTGTGGGTGGAGGGGGAAGGAGAAGGGTGGTCTTTAATATTCTTAATGTTGTAATCGACTTTTTTTGTTTATGTAATTTGCACAGGTCATCATTGGTTCTCCAGACCTGAAAGCTAATCATGCCATACGCCAACATGTTGATATCGTCTCTGAAAATCAGAAATATAACAAGTGAGTGGAGCTTGTGGGATCTTTTGTCGTTTACTTATTTTTTTGGGGACCCATTTCCCATAAGCCGTTCAGGGTATGATAAGAAGTAACTGGTACTGACTAGTTTTCCAGATTGGTGAAATTGCTGGAGGATATAATGGATGGGAGTCGAATCCTGATCTTTATGGATACCAAGAAAGGCTGTGATCAAATTACCCGACAGCTTCGCATGGATGGTTGGCCTGCACTTTCAATTCATGGTGATAAGAGTCAAGCAGAAAGGGATTGGGTCCTCTCAGAATTTAGGTCTGGCAAGAGCCCTATAATGACGGCTACAGATGTTGCTGCTCGTGGTTTAGGTATGTATTGTATATGAAAATTTTAAGGTGCGACAGTGTACAGTGCTTATGCGAGATCACACATTAGTTGAGGAGGAGAACGAAACATTCTTTATATAAAAGGGTGTGGAAAACTCTCCCTAATAGACGCGTTTTAAAATCTTTGTGGCCGAACCTTTTATGAACCATTTTATTGCTCTCTCTAATATTTCCTAATATGTCATTCCATTGCAGATGTAAAGGACGTAAAATATGTAATAAATTACGATTTTCCTGGATCTCTTGAGGATTATGTACATCGAATTGGTCGAACAGGAAGAGCTGGAGCAAAAGGAACTGCATACACTTTCTTCACCGCTGCTAATGCAAGATTTGCTAAAGAACTCATAGCGATTCTTGAAGAAGCTGGACAGAAGGTTAGTCCTGAACTGGCAGCAATGGGTCGTGGTGCGCCTCCTCCTCCCTCAGGTTAGTTATTTCCATGCAAGTGAAATGGTGTTCTTGTTCCCATTACTGCCCAAATACTCTTAAGAATCAATACCAAGGATAAAAGGAATAGCAATCAAGAATGTTGTTGAGTATCAACATTTCATCTTAATCAGGTCATGGGGGGTTCCGAGATCGTGGAAGGGGTTTTGGTGGTGGCCGATCATGGAGTTGATTATCAAACTTGATGACGTCAGACAATTATTAGTGTCCTGCAGTCACTGTGTTGCCATTGCAAAAGTGGGTATGCTGAATACTACCACTTAACCCTTTGAACAGATCCATCTACTCTACTTTTACCAACACATGACAGGCAGGTGAAAGTTTGGGATTTTGATGTACAAGAAAGAGTTCCATTTTTTTTTTCCCTAGAAGAAAAATGTTAAAGTCAACGTGTATTTAGTAGACAAATTGTTCAAACATGCTGCATTACTGTATTTATGATCTTTTCTATTGTGTTGGAAAGTAAACCTCTTCATTATTTCTCAACAATATTTTTGAAGTATATGAACTAGAATGAAGTATATGGATTAAGTAAGGTTTTTATGGCTAGTTTCCAATGTTATCTAATAGAAATAGTCGTGGAATGTAAGTAGGAATATCCTTCTATATTGTAGATTGATATACTTGATGAGTTGCATGGACGTAGCTTTCTGAGTATACCATGATAAGGAATCCTAGAAAAAAGTAATCGATTGAGACTCCATCCCTAGTTCCACGAAGATCTTTATGTACTTGTTGAGTCTAAAATTTACATGCATGATAGAAGCTCAAACAAAGAAGAGTCTAGTCTGAATTTAGGTTCGACCTATTTGTCTATTTCTAGGTTCGGGATTGGAGATAAATGAAAAAAAGTAACTTTTAGGTTGGGACCATTGTTAGTTATTTATTGTCTTTTTTGTATGGAATTGAAGGAACTATGTACGGAGAAGATTGAGGTTGATGAAGAAAATGCTTGTCTTTTACCAATTTATGAATGCTAGTGAAGTAAGAAGCTTTTATGTGAAGGCTGGTATCTATAGAAGATGATTATTGAATGATGAATTATTTCTTCTTTGGAAACCTTATAAATGATTTATTCACAGTATACAAACGTATAAATGAAAAAAGATTTGAACTTTTCCCTCCAAACCACAAATTCCCCAGTTGGGTCTTCTCGTTCATGGATCTTCGTGCAAGTACATGCAAACTCAGAGTTTGGTCATCGCCATTCAAGTCTCCATTAAAATTAGGTCGTGAAGATGGGCGGCAAGAACATTGATCTTCTTCCTTTAATGGGGCATTTAGTATCAGGAAAATGGCCTCCATTTTCTTCCAAATCCTCAATCGATCCGTCCTGTTTTACCTTCACAGGGTACGTTACGAGATGAACACCTTTCATGTCTGCAACTTCTTCTCCACTGTAAATTTTCCACGATTCGTCTGCTATTGAACGAACCCTTTCAACGCATTGCAAGTTTTCGGGGTTTAAGAACACCTCTTCGAATCGTTGAGTATGTTCGTACCAAAGCGACAAGCGGAATGTTGAAATGTCTCTTCCATTTGGCAATTCTTTTCCGTCGTTTTCTAATTGGTAGCATCCGATCGCTATTTCTGTATCTCGTTCTCCGTCCATAGATCTTTGGTTCACGTTTGCGGATCCGATCAGAATGTACAAATCGTCCACTGCAAACACCCACATATTTATGGTTAGTTTCTACTTCTTCTACACTTTTGCTTTATATCGTTGTAATTTGAATATGTAATGAACCCATCATCACTTTTATGGAGAATAGATTTGTCATTTGTGTTTGTTGAAATGAGATCCAAAACTCTTAAATCAATTCTTTGTTTGTTTTGACGTTATTATGTTATTAAAACTGCCCTCTACATGTTTGTTAAAATGCCCCTTAGAAACGATGTTCGGAATACTTGAAAACTTACCTATCATGACCTTGGAATGGACATAGACCATAAACCTTCTATGTTGTTGGGCACTCCAGTATTCTGTTGCATGTTGTGGACTGTGAGGGGGAACAAAGTCCCACTTTCTCTCTTCTTCTCTGTTTGCAAGGCAAAAGAAATTCAAGTAGTCTCTTGGATGGGCCTTCTCCCCAGTTTCTTGGATTGCTTCTCCAATCAATCTATACATCATTGTCATTGTCTGCCTTGTCCAATGTAGCATATCCTCTACTGATTCACTCTCTGGTGGCCCTTCTGGCCACATTGGAATCACTACATAAACTGCAAACTTCTCCCTTGCCCTGATCTTAGTAGCCACCTTGAGCGCAATCTCGATCGGTATTAAATTCGTGCATCCGCAGTGTTGATCTTTGTCCCACAAGTGACACCCTCCTATGAAATATTGGTTTTCGATGTAAATAAATCTCTCGGCTCTTCTGATAGCTTCGACATACGCCTCGTGGATGGTGCGTTCAACCGTCAAGTTTCTGAAAACTTGGCTGGCAGACAAGTGGTCGATAGATCGAAAAACTTGTACGTTCCAATCCTTTTGTGGGTTTGTGTTTGATTCAAGTGGGGGCATCAGTTTTAGTAAGATGCTTGTTGGGACTAGCAACGAAGCATCTGATTGCTTAGTCCATCGTTGCTCAAAGTTTGTTAGTATATCCCAGGCAGCTTCACCTGTTACCCGAGCATGAACATCATGCCATGGCTCTCTTGGCCCTCCTTTTTGAAGCTTGGCTCCTGATATACTCGTTTGGTAGAAATCACAGCAGTGGGATTCTGTGTTCAAAGTATGGAACAATGAATGTTGTTCTGTGTCATAGCGACCATCACAAAGATCTAGACCCCCAATGAAACTCATAATCTCCCTGTTCCTTGCATTGATGTGAGTTTGAGCATCTACTGTTATGGTCTTCTGATGATGAGAGAAAATTGGTGGAGACATAGGATGTAATTTGGGGCACAACCTACATACAACTTTCGAGTTCGAGAAATATGCCCGAGCATCTTCATCATGTGTTTTCATTATCCCAGCATTCTTGATGACGGGAAGGGATGTCTCGTCGTCCCATATCATTAGTCTCACTGCTACTCCTTCCTCTGCCTTCTGCTTCAACAACTCACCAAGCTTTACTCCCAAGGCATAGGGTATGTCAGTTTGAGGGTCTCTTACCTGATCACCAAAAGAGTATTAGCGGTTAAAAATTCATGGACTAAAGTTTGTAATTTAACAAAGATAGATGATTATTTGTATTTACCAGCACCATCTTTGGATTGAAGGACCAGCCTGCAATGTAAACCAAATGCTTTGCATTATCTATGGCCTTATACACATCTTCCCATAGCCTTCTCGGCGCACTCGAACCGTGAAACGGAGGTTGAAACGTAGAGACATGGTGAGCATCTTGATATAGAGTCACATGACAGTTGGACCTTAGAGGAAACGTTGCATTTCTCAGCCCCTTGTACTCTCCATTTTCCAGCACCTTTTTCCAACTTAGTTCATATACTGCCGGTTGAAACCATAGCATGAATCTAAGTCTGAGCTCTGGACTCGGCTTCCCATTTTCCATAAGAAGTGGAAAGAATCCATTGATGAAACTTGATTCTTTCAAAATCTGTTGGGCCTGGATCTGGAATCTTCCCAATACAGAACGAGATGTTCTCATTGTAATGGTGATGGTAGATGTCAATGGATGCGCACATAGAACTCGGAATGTTTGGTTCCAAACACGGTCATATTCGTGGTTTGTCCGAGCAACCTCTATGTTGTTTATCTTGATGGTCACATAGCTTTGCTTTCCTCCAGAAAATATACACTACAAGAGAGAAAAAGCTGTTATATTATTCTAGTGACGATATAGAAATTCTATTATTCGATGTAGTAGACACAAAGTTGAAAGTTTAGAGACCACCTATAAACACAACCACAAAAGTTCAGGGACGAAACTTATAATTTAACCTCATTCTTATGATGTAGGACTTACATCGAGAGGTGATGACGGTGTGTATGTTGTTGCATGGAAGACGGTAACTTCGAGCGTGCCGTGGAAGAACTTATGCTTTCCGTGAACTGTCATAACTTGAAACAATTTTGTAGGAGAGTGAATGAAAGAAAGAAGGGAGAATATGAGAAGTTGGAAGGTAGGTGCTATTATATGAGGTGGTGGAATTAGATAAGCAAGAAAGGAGGAGAGGTAGCTTGGAATTGAATGCAAAGGGTCTGAATGGAAGTTGGAAAAACTTGTGGAATTTTCCATGTCAATCTTAGAGGTAACCTATTGGTCCACTATTTTATGCTTCAAGCCCAATTCTATTCAACTCCAATCACATTTTTTCATTTCTTCCCTTCGACACCATGTGAGTGAATATAATACCTCTCTTCTTTTCCAACGGACTTTAGGTTTAATGTCTAACTGATTACGTGATCAAAGTGTTAATCCCGTATTAACCTACTAGGAACAACAACTTGTCTTGAGCCAAACTTCAAAGCTCCTCTATCAATAATTTTAATGACACCATTGCTTGTGGTGCAATGTTTGCTATCACCATTCATTTGTAACCATATATTAAAGAAGTAATTAGGAGTGGGAGATGTTAACAAATCTCTTCTTATGATATCACATTACCCCAATTGGTCTTTGTGTGAACAATTCGGTGTATTCATAAGACCAAGTCGTTTTGTCTTTTATGTTAATAATATTAATTAGAATGAATATAAAATTAAAAATTAATGAAAGTTAACATTTGAAATAAATAAAAATAGGCCCAGGCCCAAGCCCAAGCCCAAGCCCAAGCCCTTAGGTCCAATTGAACCGAGGTTGGGCTTCGAAAACTTAAGTAACTGACAAATTATTCAAATAATAAAAAGAAAAATAAATAAAGAGTATAAATATCTCGAAAATAAATAATAATTGAAAGGAAACAATAAGAATGCAACATGGGGAATTGGAGGAGTTGTTTGTTTCCATTTGGTATTTTTCTTTTATTTTATGTTATATTTGATTATTTATTTATTTATTGAAAAAACAAAACAACAAGGACTATATTTCCGAAAACATGTGCTGTAACAAATTGGCACTTTCCTTGTTGACCTTCACTTCACGAGGTATACCCTACATCCACGTGGCTCTTTCCCATTCGCTCTCTTATACTAGTGTAAATTCATAGAAATAGCGTTTCATCACAAAACTTAAAACTAATTATACCATTCAATTATTGCAATGCTTAGATTTGCATCATAAAATAAGTCACTGGAATTGTCACAAAAATTATTTCTAATAAAATAAATTTATAAGTCATAGTCGTTTAATTTCAACCTAACTCACATCATACCTAATTAAACTTTATAGGATAACTGACATTTATCCAAATTTTGTTATAATATCCAAAACATATAGATAGCGAAATGGCTAAACTTCTTTGCTGGCTTTCTTGGGCTCTTCTACGCCGTCCTGATATTATAATTGCCTTTGGTTGTCCCCACGAAGCTTAGTGTGGTCTTGTCCATACTAGAGTCCAACCTATATCTTGTTTCAAATAGTGGTTGAATGTGTTGGATCTAATTTCTTTATTCAAACAGGATGGAATCACCTATGCTCACTTCCATGCACTCTCCTACATTTCTTGCCTATAGAGATAGTCCACCAAAAAGTCTTTCCTGTCTAGGTTCCTATCTCTATTGTATTTTTCACTTTCACATAATTCTCCATTTATATCGATAAGAATCATTATAAAAATTTCATGTGAAAATTTTGTAGAATAGGATCGAAGTCAGAAATGGAGATAGGAATGTAATTCCCGTCCTTATATACCTTTTAATTTTCTTTTTTAAAAGTTAGTTTTTGTGATGGTTCAATTATATAAACTCACTAAAAAGGTTATTTCACATGTGAAATTATTAGTTTGGTTAAAATTATAAAAATACCCCTTTCTAAAAAAGAATTATTTTGGATGGTTTCGATGGTTTTAAAGTGGGCTCAAAGCCTCGTTTCAAAACTATTATGATTGAGTGACGTGTAAATTTTTAAGGGTTTAAAAACAATTTAAAAGTGTTTTTATGCCTTTTTCTTTTTTTTAATAAGGAAGCAATTTCTTTTTCTTTTTCTTTTTTTAAGGGAGGAATGGAAGTAGCATTGCATAATTTAATATATAAATTAAATTTGAATAAAATAAAATATAATAAATAAATGGGAAGAAATGGGGCAATTTATTGGCGTAGTAATCAGTGTTGATTTCAGATCCCCATCATTTTCTTCATCTCTGTCAATCTCCAATTCTCCCAAAAGCCAGTCAAAACCAAACCCCCTTCCATCTCCGGTGGCATAATCATGACCTACGGCACCATTCCGACCTCCTCCGCCACTGCCGCCGCCAACCTCGAATACATTTCCCGCGCGAAACAGCGCTTCAAAGACGGCCTCGGCCACCGCCGTCCATGGCGTCTAATCGCCGACTACCGCTCCTTCACTCTCCCTTCCAACCTCCACGACACTCTCGCTCGCATCAAAGTCAACCTCGCTTACTTCCGTATGAACTACGCCATCGTCGTACTCGTAATCCTCTTCCTCGCCCTCCTCTGGCATCCGATCTCCCTCATCGTCCTCATCGTCATGATGACCCTCTGGCTCTTCCTCTACTTCCTCCGCGATCAGCCTCTCATTCTCGCCGGCCGCGTCGTCGAGGACTGGGTGATTCTCCTCATTCTCTCCATTTTCACTATCGGCTTCTTGTTCTTGACCAACGCCACGCTCAACATTGTCATCGCGCTTCTGATCGGCGCCATCGTCGTTGTGGCGCACGCCGCCGTGAGGAAAACAGAGAATCTCTACTTGGACGAAGAAGCTGCTGGATTGATGGCTCCTGGATCGTGATCGGAACTCATTCCTGTTCTTAATTGTAGAGGTTATTTTTCCATTTTCTTCTTCTTCTCCTGATTCCTTCCAGTGATATCTGTTCTTGTTCGAATTTAAAATTGATGAAATTACGTAATTCGATTTCTGCTTTCCAATTCCACTTGATTTATCATTCTTGTGATGCAAATAGGTTTATTGTTCTTGGTGTTCTTGGTGTTCTTCATTTTTCTTTTCTGATTTGCTCTGTTGACTGTTTATTTTGTGTTGTAACTTAATTTATTAGCTTGTAATTGTGGACATTCTGATTATTAAGTTACTTAAAAATACCTATTTCAAAACTCCAATCCTTATATTTACTTTTTAAAATTGATAATAACAATACTTCAGAGAGGGAAATGTTTATGCACTGTCAAAAGGATGCATTGGTATCTTAGTCATTAATGGTGGAAATAACAAGGTATTTATAGCTAAATTAATGCATATATAATTAATTATTATTACTTCAAATAGAGGGCGGCAGCTGGCAAGTGTTTAGTAGGCCCCACAATTCTTAGTCAAGCCCTTTGTATGTAAAGACTTCCTACTTTGAGTGCCTTATTTATTTATTTATTTATATTCTTTATTATGTAGTTATTCAAATATTGTTTAATATATAATAAATATATAAGTATTATTAAATTAAGAAGGGCAAAGGGGAAAGTCTTTAAATTGAGGAGTAAAAAGGAAAATAATTTAGTATTTGTAGTGGATAGAATATTAAAAAATAATATTAATATTAATAATAAAAGAATATTCAAACATTATATATATTGTCTACAATATACGATCTGTTCCTTTGATTATCCATCAAACAGTGTAAGAAAAGCCACCAACCTCATGTAAGAATTGATATGACATTTTGATATATTATTTAAATATATTTTAATAATTTGTTAAAACTAAAATAAAGGCGTAGACTAAATAATTAAAAATGCATGATTTAAGATAGAAAACTCACGAATTAAAATAGATATTTTAATAATTTAAGTATTCTAATAAAATAAGTTCAAATTTTCAAAACTCGGGATGAAATTTAAACCTAAAAACTAATAACATCTATCCTTGAAAATATAAAGAAAATACTTAATAGGATGAGTTTCTTACTATGTTTAATTTAAGTTTGGTTTACCAATCATATCGAATTTGAAAAACACGCATACATGGTAAAAACAGCCCAATCTAGTTGATTAAAAGCTTCCATCGTCACAATTCATCCCTATCGGTACCGATAAAAGAGACCGAGAGAAGAAGGTGGAGGGGGAGGCTTAAATGTGAAGAACACCTCCCATGATATGGCAAGAAAGTAAAAGGCATATTCAAATGTGAAGTTAGGAGATCACCTTCATACAGGTTTTACCTTTACACAACTTTCCTACAGAACTTACACAAAAAAGAAGCTTTTAGTGAAGAAAAAAAGAATTGCCCAAAACAATGAATCGGGGAAGTACAAATTCAGTATATAAAAGGGTGCAGTATTGTATATATTCTAAGAATCCTTAGCCACTTTTTTACAATTCACTTGAAGTCCTCCTTGTCTTGTCCCTTTCCCAGTAACTTGGTCTTAAACTCTCAACACACACCTTTTCATTGAACCTCTCTATGGGCTCTTCTGATAAGGAGCCACTGTAGTTTTGCTGCTGCTGCTCCGTCCACATCCGTCCACTCCGATTTCCCACATCGTATCCCGGAGTTGACGAGTAATTAGCATCCACGACGAGGTCGCCCTCCAGAATCCGTAAAACCTTCACAATTCAAAGGCACAATGAATGGTCAAGTACATTCATACTCACTTACTTGTATCACTAGCTTTTAGACACATAAGGCACTTAAAACAAGGTTCTTCACCATAAAAACGTATTGACAGATGATATCTCATGGAATGACAAGTAAGTGCTATGAGCTGTGGCAGTTGTTTCTTATAAGATGGTTTTAGATGTGATGTCTCTCACCTGTGACATACGAGGCCTGGCGTTAGGATCCCTTCGGATGCATAACGATGCGGCGTGCACCATGCAGTACACCTCATGCTCCGTGAAGCTATTCCCCAACCTCGGATCAATCAGTTCATCAATCACAAGTTCATCCAACAGGGGGCGTGCCTGACATGGAAAAACAAAGTATGAACAGTTAAGAACTTGAATGTAAGAAATGAATATTGAAGTAAGGTGTTAAACTTTTAATATTCATACCCATTCAGTGAGACACTGTTGACCTTTCGGCCGACCAAGGTCCACAGCTTTTCTTCCGGTGATTAGCTCCACCAGTACTACCCCAAAGGAATAAACATCAGCTTTCTCTGTGATTTGGCCACTTTGAGCATACTCCGGAGCCAAGTACCTACACACCACAGAAAATCAACTCATTCAATATGATATGCAAGTAGGCATTATTGATAATGTGTACGTGATATGATCAGATGTCTACCCAAATGTTCCAATAACTCTTGTCTCAACGCCGGTATCGCCATCAGGCTGCCACCTCGCAAGGCCAAAATCTCCAACCTAGTAGGAAAAAAAATGAAAATAAGAACATGCATAGACTATGTTCAGACTGTAGGGTAGTTTGCGATGCACTCCTAGCAAATATTGTCTTCTTTGCCTTTCGGGCGTTCCTTCATGGTTTTTAAAACACGTTTGCTGGGGAGAGGTTTCCACATCCTTATAAAAAGAATGCTTCGTTCTACTCTCCAACTGATGTGGGATCTCACAATCCACCAACCTTTGGGGCCAGCGTCCTTGCTACCACTAGTTCCCTTCTCCAATCGATGTGGGATTCCCAAATTCACCCTCCTTTGAGGCCTAACGTCCTTGCTGGCACACTTCCTCGTGTTCATCCCCCTTTCGGGCTCAGCCTCCTCGCTGGCACATAGCTCGGTGTCTGGCTCTGATATCATTTGTAACAGACCAAGCCCACCACTAGCCTATATTATCCTCTTTAGGCTTTCTCAAAAGGATTGTAAAACACGGTCTTCTAGGGAGAGGTTTCCACACCCTTATAAAGGATGTTTGTTCTCATCTCCAACGGATGCTCACTGTTATTTTTTTGCCAAAGAAAATCTATGAACGCCATGGGAAGTATTTTATATATGTTTGCCAAGAAGATGAGAAATTATGGTACCAGTGGTTCAAAATCATGGGTGATAAGAATGTTGTTCGGCCGCATATCCCGGTGAACAATGCAACCTACTCTACATTCTTCATGGAGATATCGTAGCCCCCTCGCTGCTCCCACAGCAATTTTCTGCCGTGCAGTCCATCCTAATGGCTCTTGTTGGCGTCCTGAAAAAATTATACCTTGACACTTACTCATCAAAGCATTTAACCAAAAACTGAAAAAAAATAATAGTAATAACTAAACATGACCAAATGATAGGGGCAAAAGTGCTTGAAGTCAAAAGATTACCATATAAATGAGAATCCAATGAGCCATTGCAGATGTACTCATAAACCAGTAACCTTTTTTTCTCCTCTATACAAAAGCCAATCAACATCACAACGTTTCGATGTTGTGCACAGCTAAGAACTTCGACCTCTGAACAAAATTCATGGTCTCCCTGAGAGCTAGCTAGTTTGTGCTGCTTGACAGCAACCACCTGACCGTCCGGGAGTACCCCTCTGTGAACAGATCCATATCCCCCTTCTGCAAGAAAGTTGGCTTGTGAAAATCCACCTGTAGCGAGCTCAAGCTCAGCGTAGCTGTACCACCTTGGAGGCTTCCCAAAAACTGGTGCCTTGTGTTGACATATTGAACATAATGGAGGGGGTCCTGGTGGCGAGTTCCTGGATAACGAAACTGCATCTCGAACGTCCCCATGATAATCATTGTCACTTCTATGGCTTGACATTTCAATTCGAGCTTCTCGATCAAGTTTCGAAAACTTTGGTTGAAAAGCTTTTCTTGTTGACATTTGGTTCATATCATCAAATCTCTGTGACCTTCCAGTTCTGTGTTGTGAGGATTGAAGATGAGAAGAACTTAGAAATTCTGTCATCCATGGTTGGAATCTTAAGCTCCCTGAAGATACAGATAAATTTTCAATATCTAAGTCTGAACTAGCTGCATCTACTTCTTTATTTTCCTTGATAACAAACAATTCCTCTTTCTTTATATCTCCATTCATTTCAGAGTTGAAAAATGGTGAAGTTCCAGGATCAGAGCTCGACACCGACGACGTTCCAGCTTCAGTCGCAGTAAAAGGCGTGCCCAACTCTGGACTGCTACTGGGGGTCACAACCGGTCCTCGGATAAAATCCAGAGGATCATTATGTTCTTTGTGATGGCTTTCAGACCCTTCATCTATATCAAAAGGTAAGGAAGATGGCACTTCTGGTTCCTTTTTTCGAGACCCAACCAAGTTCAAGCGAAGAACTTTAGGCTGAGATCGCTTCATTACCACAATGTTGCATTGCAACTCTTCCATGCAGCATTTCTCCTCATGTTTGAGCTGTCTGAAACAATTAGGAAATTACATAACACATTGTAGAGAGAAAAAATTCGATGTGGGAGAACTGAGAAGTAGGCAGAAGAGGGAATTACTTGTCTAATACAACCCAGGAAGCATGAACTCTCTTAGCCTCTGCAGTTACAGCCCCACTAGGTGACCCAGAAACAATTTTAATTTTCACATTTATCTGCAACAAAAGAGGTTCAGTTTCAAGAAATATGTTACTCCTTAAACATGAGAAAAACACTAAGGTTCTTGCCTTATTTGGATCATAAACATCATGAAGCTGCAGGATCATCTGCGAGCAGGTATCACTAATATCATATTTCAGCTCCGAGGTTGTCCCAGAGTGAGCTTTCTTTTGACCGCTGGCACAGTCACCGGAAAATCTTGGAAAACCCCAGAATTTTCTACCTAAAGAATTCAAGGTTGGATCATCACTAAATGCTTCAGTAGTTGCATGAATGAAAATGAGGGAAACAGAGAAATGTACCAGAGGTTTGGGAAGGGACAACAACAAGCAGAGTTATGCAATCTCCAATATGAACAACATGAGTCAACGCCCAAACCAATGCAGTTTTAGGAATTTCTTTGGAAGCCTTCACAGCAACAATCACCTTCTGGACATCATCAGAACCCTTGTCCTGCTTCCCCCGCTTCTGCTCTCGACTCATTACCGCGTTGAAATTTCTACACTCTATAAGTCAATTCTCACACCCCAAGAAGCAGGTATCGCCACTGCTGCTCAAAGACATGGCTGAGGAAGAACCAAACCAAGAAACATATACATTATTGGTCTGTCCCACAATGTTGGATTCAAGTAATATTCACGACCGACATGCTTATAATTCAGTCCAGCCTACAATGACACGACCCTTTTCACACCAATTTACATACGTTACCACGCAGCATTTTAGAGCATAATCTTAAACATCGACATACCCCAAAACTTCATTAACCCTTGTTCAACTTAAAAACAGAGAGAATCAGGAGATAATTTGCAATTTGTAAATAAAAAAAGGAAAGCAAACCCACATGGAGAGTTGATTTCTCTATTGGTTTTTAGATAGCCACTTCCTCTGAGCTATCAAATCATCAGAAAAAATGGCTCTCTCTCTCAACAGGGATTTGAGGGGAATTCAGAAAAAAGATAGTTCAGACAACAACATGGTTCACTTCTAACGTCCAAACAAAATAGCATCGAGGCAGTGACAAGACAGAAGCCAGCTCTCGTTGCTGTGTGGTGCAATGAATGAATGAGAGGCGAATCACTTCACACAGAACCCAGCTGAAAAATGAAATCAGTCGCTCAAAATATGATGAAAACCACAAATACAGAGCTCTTAGACTCGCCGCCCACATCGACCTACCGATTGAAAACCCCCAAAACAATCTTCAATCGAAACAGAGCAAAAAGAAAAAACAGCTCAGAAACATTTAAAAAAACAAAACCCAGAAACAACTTGTCATCCAAATCCTGGCGAGTGATTACCTTTTCCTTTTCCCCTCTCTTCCTTCTGATGGGTCTCCTTCTTCTTTCACGTAAAGCCAGTTGAGTCACAAAAACAAGCCAAAATGGGTCCGAAAAGAGAGGGTAGACTGAATTTGTAAGGGAAAACAGAGCAATAAAAACAAGAACAAGAAATTGGGTTTTCTTTATTTTTTTCTCTCTTGTTCTGTGCAATGCCAACCACCTCCACCCAGCCCTGAGCTCAGTACAAGAGTTTTTTTGGAGAGAGAGAGAGAGAAAAAAAAAACTGTTGAGTGAAAAGAACAATCAATCAGCTTTGTGGTATGTGTGTCTCAAGGAGAGAGGAGGGTTAAGGATAGAGAAATTTCAAAATCCGTTGGGTCACTCACAAGGGAAGCTAATATCAAAATCAGTTTCACAATCATAACTCCCACAACCTTTATCCATAAACTTTCCTATGATTCCACGTTTCACATCTTATAGAATGCTTTACATATTCCATTTGGTGCTCATTCTCTTCTTTACTCAATTTGAACTTATAATATTACGATGTATTGTTGAAAAATATTATATTTTAACAATGGGTTGATCTGTTTTTGTGAATCTTTTAACTGTGTGGAATAGGGAGAATGAATCCAAAAAAATAAGCTGAGGATGTATGCTGTGCTTTCACCAGCCTGCAGTTCAATCAGTTTCCTCAGCAATTTGCCCAATGAAGTTTTAGTTTGTCAATTTTCTTTAAGGCCCTTCCATTATAAAGTAATTACAAAACTATCCTTCCTACTTTGGGTTTTCAAATACTACAATTTCAAAAATAAAGGAGAGGAATTTTCTTTTAAGAATATACTTGGAACAAATAAATGGACCCCATTAACTTTATTTTTACTTCTTAAAATATTTTATTTTGAATTAAAGGCTTTGGTTGATAGAAACACAAAAATATAGAGTATGCTCTAAATTTGAATGGAACCCCTTTTCATGTGACCTTGTCATATTGTAAGATTTTTTTTAGGCATTATTGGGAAAAGTGTGGTTTTATTGTCTATATAAAGCTATGCCTAAATGTTTGAGCCAAACTGCTTTGAAGTTTCCAAAGAAATTATGCCACTTTTGATTGGTTAAAGATACCGTAGATCTTTCTTTTGAAAAAATGGGATGAACATTCATACAAACGGCAACAAAATAGTCTTTAATTAAGTTAAAACGATCGGAAGATACAAAAATTAATATAAAGTTTCTATTTTTTAACTTCAAATTTGCAAGGTTCTCAATTAACATATTTGTAAATCCTCAGATCCCGAAGAATTTTAGTGTTTAAAAATGTTTGGTCTCAAAGTGTCTTCAATTGAGCTTCCCGCGCTACTCTGTACTTATCATTCTATCTAAAGTAAATCAAGATTAAAAACATATAAATGGTCTCACTCTTTTAATTACTGAGGTTAAAAAAACAAATTACTCTGGATTAATTAAACTTAACCGCTACCTAAAAAAATTCAAATACAAATATAGGACAAGAATCCAGAAAAGGGTATATTACTATTTTTATTTTCAATAGTTTTATTATATTGTTTTTTTTTTTTTTTTTTTTTTTTTTTTTTTTTTTTTTTTTTTTTTTTTTTTTTTTTTTTTTTTTTTTTTTTTTTTTTNAAAAAAATTGAATTTTAATTTTTAAGGCCCAAAATTGTAAATAAAGCAATTGGTGGGGGCACTTTCTCCAACACATCTGAAAACCATTTCAATTTTTGAACCTTCTCATTAATGCAAAAACGTGAGCTCAACCACAATCCCAAGTGAGCATTTATAACAGACAAAAGAAAAATCTCCACCCTCCCATACTCTCCCATTCGCAGGGCCCTACGTGGGTTCCACTCACCGGGATTGTCCCCGTCGCCTGTCACCGTTTCCCAACGCCGTCGACGCTTTCTCTTCACGCGCGCCAGAATTCGGTGAGAGATTTACCTCACGGATGAGTGACTGTAGCACCTACTCCCTGCCGCTGCAGTGACCAGACGACGTTGTTTTTGGCGGCTGACGTCCTCGGCTTCGATGCCACGTATCCCGGATCGTGTCGCAGCTTTCGAACCCTCCTGTTTTTAATTTTTTTTTAATTAAATTATGTTTATATCATTTACTTTATTAATTTCCTCTCATTATTTTTGGCCATTTCGACAAGAGACAAAAATAAATAAATAAATAAATAATGTGATTTGTTATAAGAGTGTGGTTAACATTAACTATATACATTACAACCCACGTTTTCATGCATGTTTTTATATATCTTTCTTAATGGATTGATATATTAAAAAATTTACTTTAAATTTTAAAAACTAAAAATAAACAATTTATTATTTAATTAAAAAAAACCTTAATACTAATAATTAAAATAAATATGATAAAAATTTTAAAATAAAGACAAAATTTACAATATATTAATCAATGCATGATTATAAATATTTTTCTCTTATTTTTAAATAATCTAATAAATATTGTATTATTTAACGACATCAACATGGGTTCAAATTGGTCACACAAATGTCTACTCCATCGTATTTTGTCTTTTTGTAATTTTTTTTTTTTGGTCCTTTAATTATAATCCCTAAATTAAGCTCATAAAAATCAAGTTAGCAAACAAAATAGAAATATGAAACCAAATAAAAAAAAAATACATTGCAAAAATAAATAACAACCAAATAATTAATAATAATAAAAGGATGCAACTTATTCATAAAAAGGGGAGGAAATTTTGGAATATCTTGGAAGTAAATATATTGGGGGCTGTGACATTTTGTAAGTTAATGTGAAATTAGGTAAAATCTTTGCTGAATGTGAAGCATTATATTGGGGGATTGCTATAGTTTGTCTAATGAGTTAAAACATTGTTTGACAAACTCAACTTTGGGGAAATGGGTTTGTTCCCAATTTTGGTGGCATTCATTGGAATCATATCTCTGTCCTTTGTGCTACTTACACACTTTTTAGTAAAGACGTTGAGTCTCAAAAAGTGGATTGTGAAGTCTTATAACAGTTAGAGAGAGAGAGGCACGAAAGTTTATTTATAAGAGTGTGTGAACTTTTCCTTAGTAAACGCATTTTAAAACTGTGAGTCTGAAAAGGATTAAAAAGCATACACGAAAAAGAAGAATGAAAAGGAATCAGAATCCAAAGATGAAAGAATAAGAAGCACATAGATAAAAGAGGAGACAAACATGTACGGACGCCACCCATTTGGAACCAGCCGCTGCAAGCTGCTAGGCTTTTGCTTTTGTGCTTTGGTTCCTGCCCTCAGTTACCCTCCATTCATGTTTCTCCAATAATGCAGCTTTTGCCCACCTCAATAATACAACTACCACAATTCTACGGGGACCTCTATGGCCTTTCGGGCCAATACATGCTAACTTCCGACGAGGAGTCAGCAACAATGTGATTGTCAGTTTTAAGTCGTTGGATACTTGAGATAGAAATTACGAAAACATTTTGAATATGTATCAAACGGTTATTAGGAGACGTAAAAAATTTTACAGCTATTAAAGTCGATATGGTTGCATCTTAATAATTTTGAGACGTGGATTTAGATATATTTGATAAGATTATACAATTTATTTGTTATGTATCCAATCAAGTAATTAAATATTTGTGGATATATTTGTATTTCAGACGGTTGAGCTTTGACATAATCGTTACAAAACAAGAGTAGAGTGTTAGCTCGATTAAATCGAAAGAGAAAACTTAGATCAAGAAAAATGATGCGGTTCAAATTATTAATGGGCCGGATGTCCTTCCAATACACTCGGCCCATATTGGAAGAACTGATAGAAGGCCCAATAGAAAACTTGTATGTAAGGCCCATTTAGTTTAATAATTAAAAAGCCACCGTGTGGTAAAATGATTTTTTTATATATTATTTTAAATTAGCGTCTACTTGGTTTAAGACACTTTTAAAAATCAAGTACTTTATATACATACATTTTTTTTAAGCCATGAGATTTACAGAGGAGCGCCTCTTCTTACCTAAACTTACTATGAAAAACAAAATATTTGTTGATGTAGCTATTTATTTTTATTTTGTAGCTATTGGATATGGATTTGAAAATCTATACGTCCTCTAACAATACTTCTATTCTTTTTTCTATTAGCTTTTGTTTGGCAAGCTGCTGTAAGCTTTCGATAAGATTTTTAATACTGTCCGAGACAAATTCATTATTTACTAGAAAAAAAAATTCTAACTAGTTATAAGATCAAATAAATCGTACATACAGTCTGAACCTTTAAATTGAGTCTAATATTGAAATTCTTCTATAGCTGTGATAAATCTGGATCACTCTCATTTTCTTATTCTTACTTTTTTCCATTGAACGACCCTGTTAGAGTCCCCCACAATATATAATTGTAGGTATGAAATACAATTTTCAGTAGTGAACGATTCAACTCTTAAAAAAATTTCCTATTTTTTTTCTAGAAATTATTTCACTAAATCTATTCTCTTAAAAAAAAAAAAAAATCCGAAAGGAGGAGAATCTTATATTATTGTTTATTTTATTTTTATGCTATTTTAGTGGGTATTTTCCTTGTCTAAAAAATCTTTGTCAATTGTATGTTTTTTATTTTATTTTAAAATTTATGAAAATGGGGTGAATGAAACAATCCATTTATTTTTCCAATATTAATAAGGTTTAAAGGATGATATTAAAGCAATTGGATAAATTTAAAACCATTCAAACTAAATATAGGAATGAAAACTAAATTTTCACTTTATTTGATAAAAAAGAAACCAAATTAAATTAAAAATAACAAAATTCCCTTGAAGCCAGCATTCTCACACGTGCAGGTCACTTTATCATCACCCTCCAAGATTATAATTTATACGGAACAAATTTTTATTAAATTTAAAAAAAAAAAAAAAAAAAAAAAAAAACCCCGGTATTGAAGAGCTACACCAGAAGGAGAGTGTCTTCTTTGGTTCTACAAACCGAAGGAACGGTTTGCTCAAACTCTGTTTCAATCCCATAAATCTTTTTTTTGTTCCTGATAATTTCACAGCTAAAAGCTCTAGATTCTCATCTTCGACGGAGAAGAAATCCCCGAACGAAGTGTTTCAAGTTTTTCACAGAGAGTTTACGCATTTCCATGCTCAAACATCGCTGAATCGGGAATGTTTTGGTGGGGTTTTGTTTTCTTGATGAGTTTTCGAGCTGCGATTATGTAAACCCCTGAGCGATCGGTTGATGCTGTGATTGGATTGGGTGGATTTTTCCTTTTTGCTCTTCTGTATCTGGCTGAGTTGGATTAGTTCCCTGGAGATATGAAAGGTGGCGATGAAGCTATGCCAGCTCCGGCAGCCTCCTCACAGCCTCTGGAGTGGAAATTCTCGCAGGTGTTTGGTGAACGTACCGCCGGTGAAGAAGTACAGGAAGGTATTTTTTCACATTGGACTGTTGTGGAGCATCCCATTTCGGTTTATTTGTTGGATCCAATCGGTATACTGTGCATCAGTTGCAATCAGGGTTTTTATCGTTTGTCCGATCTATTACAGATTGGTTCTGAGTGATTCATTTTCCATTCCGTGGGTTTGTTGAGTTAATCTAATTTGTTGCGCGTTATTTTGGCTTGAAATGGGAGACAAGCGGGTTTCAGTTGCAGAATAATTTAGAGTTCTATATTGAGTTTGTATTCTTCCTTGACGATATCCAGCATTAGTTATTTGTCGATTGATTTAAGTAGTATGAAACTTAATCCGGCAAGTCGCGGTTATAAGTGTGTTTAAAGTTCGTGTTAATATTGCATGCTTTGAAGTATTGGCGTCAGCTCTTCTAATATAGATTTAAGTTTGTTCTCGGGTTAATGGATGGAAATAGTATCAATATATCCCTGCTTAACGTCATGAAAACTCACGAGTCATACAGATTATTGATTTTGTGCCTTGTAAATTGTTATAACAATCGGGAATGATTGAACGAAATTGGGTAAGTTTATGATCGTGTAGTTAGTATGGGTGAGTTCAGGAGCTTTGATGTAGAGCATGTTTGAGAGAATAAATATACGCATGCAGCATTGGCATAAATCCTGTAGTATTCTAAGATCCACATGGGTCTTAATCTTCCCTGCATTGTTACTTCCTTGCAGTTGATATTATTTCAGCCATTGAATTTGATAAAACGGGCGATCATCTTGCTACCGGCGATCGAGGTGGTCGAGTGGTTCTTTTTGAGAGGACTGATAGAAAAGATGTTAGTTTGTTTTTTACCTATGTGGATTTTATTTGTGTGTTCACTGTAGAGGACTAATTATGGATTCTTGGTTATAAAAGTTACTTATGTTGCCTTTGTAGCATGGAGGAACGAGAAAGGACTTGGAAAAAAAGGACCATTCAGTTAGTAGGCATCCTGAGTTCCGTTATAAAACAGAGTTCCAGAGCCATGAACCCGAGGCAATCTTTTTCTTTGGCTATATCTGCACAATTCTTTTCTTTTCAGATTAAAGGTTTTGATATTATTCTAGTACTCACACTATGCCTGCATTTTTATAGTTTGACTATCTCAAGAGCTTGGAAATAGAGGAGAAAATTAACAAAATCAGATGGTGTCAAACGGCCAATGGAGCACTCTTTTTATTGTCTACGAATGATAAAACCATTAAGTTTTGGAAGGTAGGAAAGTGACATTGTATGATATTTCCAAAATTTTCAGATCTTGATTTGTTAAATTGCTAGAAGTGTGTCTTAAAAAAAGGATGATTTTAAGTAAATTGCATGATAAGCTGCTTTAACCTGCCTTTTGATAACTATGATGAAGAGATATGTTTGATTTTCTTCGGAAGTTTGTTTGTCTGGATGTTTATTTATTTATTTTTCAGGAAGATCTAATTTGATGAGTATATATATGATAATAAACTACTTCCTCACAAATGTCAGTTAGTTGGTGGTTAGTAGTTATTCTTAAGTTTTGACTTTTAATTATGCTTGAGGACTTGATTTCCAATACAGTAGTTAGTTTCTGACCTAGAAAACTTATCTAATAACTTGTAATCTGAATACTAAAAGAAAAGCTGAAAATAGAAACACTGTAAATATTTGTTTTCTATTGCTTATGTTATGCTTTTTTTTTTTTTTTTTTTTTTTTTTTTTNGTAGGAATATATTCCTCATACCAGTCCCATCCGAAGTGGAAAAGGGTGTAGAGCAGTACTTTTTACGTTCTAGCTCTGTTATAAAGTAATTGAAATAGTAGAAAATTTCTGTAGGTTATTATATGTTTCTTGATGACTGGTGGCCAGTGTATCATTCCATTCGTTATTCAATCTGGGTTCTTTCTTTGAGGTTTGACCAGGTGCAAGAAAAAAAGATCAAGAAAATATCCAGCATGAATGTGGACGCTTCCAAAGCTGTTGGCAACGGATGTATAGCTAGTTCAAGTAGTTCTACACCACATCTTCCAAATGGAGGATCATGTGATGGACTTTATAATCATCCAAGCAATGACCTATTGGGAGCCATTTCGTCACTTCGTCTTCAAGTGGTAATTTCTTTGGTTCTCTTGGTTTGGACTGAAGAATTCCACATATTGAGTTTTGACTCTCTTCTTAACCTCTTGTATAACTTTCCTAATGATGAAAGATAGCCGGAAGGACAAAAGGCAAAAGCTGTGCATTTTATCATTTTTCATTTTCAATCGATTTTATGTTTTGTTCTAACAGATATACTCACCAAGAATTAACAGTTATAGGTGACAAAAATCATGATAGGGTCGGGCCCTACATGCGCCTGCTTTGATTATGGCAGGAAATCTTTGTTCAAGAGGTGGAAAGGGTGGGGGATGGGAGAAATGAAGCATTCCTTATAAGGGTGTGAAAACCTCTCCCTAGTAGACACGTTTTGAAACGTGAGATTGATGACGATACGTAACGGGCCAAAGCGGACAATATTAACTAGTGGTGGGCTTGGACTGTTACAAATAGTATATGAGCCAAACACTGGGCAGTGTGCCAGCGAGGACGTTGGGAGGACCCCAAGGGGGGTGGACTGTGAGATCCCACATTGTTTGGATAGGGGAACGAAACATTTCTTATAAGGGTGTGGAGACCTCTCCCTAATAGACGCGTTTTAAAACCGTGAGGTTGACGACAATACGTAATGGGCCAAAGAGGACAATATCAGCTAGTGGTGGACTTGAGTTGTTACAAATAGTATATGAGCCAGACACCAGGCGGTGTGCCAGTGTCCCACTGGGACCCCTAGGGGATGGACTATGAGATCCCACGTTGGTTTGAGAGGGAAATGAAATATTCCTTATAAGGGTGTCGAAACCTCTTCCTAGTAGACGCGTTTTAAAACTGTTAGGCTGACGGTGATACATAACCGGCCAAAGCGGATAATATCAACTAGTGGTGGGCAGGATGTTATACGAACTCACCCCATCCCCAAAATTTTAATTATTAGAAATTTGGAAACTGCAACTGGTTCAATAAATTTGTTTTCTATTTGCGACTCTAATTTGACATCCCATATTTTGTTATGCAGTATTATTATTAAGATTGATTTGCATGTTGAGAAAAAAAGGTTTATTTGTTTACTTTTTCTGAGGTGTTAAACCCGAGGTATCTTGGGTGAACATTTCATTTTCCTTTTTCCTTATGATAGTTGTTACATTATTCTTCGACACTTGTGGCTGTGATTTTTATTCATTTTCCTTCTCGGATATTTGTTTAACTAATATTTTTGTTCTTGATGAAATTAGGTAACTAGCCATGAGACGAGCCTTCTTGCTAGATGTCGAAGAGTATATGCTCATGCTCATGATTATCACATCAACTCTATCTCAAATAACAGGTACTGCCAGAAGTTTGGATACAAGTTTACATGTTGTAAAAGGAACAAGCTGTTCCTCTCTAATTATCTTCCCCTCCCTTGATTAGCTTAGGTTTTTAAGGTTTTAAAGTATCAAGGTAGCAATCAGATGCTGGACCTACTCTTTTCTTCCTTTTTTTAATAATGATTGATGATTAATATTATCCATGTATCTATTGTATTTACAACGTCCTGCCTATTTTGTAGTGATGGTGAAACCTTTATATCGGCTGATGATCTGCGAATAAATCTTTGGAATTTGGAAATTAGCAATCAAAGTTTCAACATTGTTGATGTAAAGCCTGCTAACATGGAGGATTTAACTGGTGAGCGCATTTTTTATTTTCCTTGTTGCTAGCTACCATTTAATGATGTTGTGATATTTTGTACTGGATTTATCATTTAGAATTAGTGCTGGTTTTCTTTTACTGATGAGCGGTGGGATGATGCAAGTGGAATTTATCCTCATAAGAATGTTGCATTAAGAAGCTCTTACGTCTGATGCCAAATTTCTAATTTCACTGTATGGTGTGATGTTTTTAGGGCCTTGCAGAGAAGAACAGTCCAGACAAAGGAGTAATTTAAACAAGAAAAAAAAAACATAAAAACAAAACTATAACACAAAATTACAAGAGACTGTTCTGATTGTTAAGAATCGTAGAAAGAGGATAATTTCAAAACACTCAGGACAAAAACACCTAGAAAAGTATTGGAATATACAGCACTCCACAAATTCCCTTCCAAAATTACATAGTGGCAACTCCGAAGCACATGATCGAGACCCTCTTAAAAAAACCACCCTAGGCTTCTTGCACATCATCACACATCAACTCAGTGGGGACCTAAAACCATGGATGTAGATCTTTGGATGGAGTCCATAGTTTCCCCATATAGTGTGCTGGAGAGAAAATGAAAGATTTCTGCTGCTATAATTTGGTTGACTCTTTATGGAATAGGAATTTTCACGAATAAGATGCAGGCATATGAGTTGTTCAGAATTAGCCTTTCTTCAATTATTATATTTTCATGACGTTTATATTACATTTTATGTAAATGTATCTTTTTGCAGAGGTGATTACAGCTGCTGAGTTTCACCCTACACACTGTAACATGCTAGCATATAGCAGCTCAAAAGGCTCAATCCGCCTAGTTGATTTGCGGCAGTCAGCATTATGTGATTCCCATGCCAAATTGTAGGTTTTTTTTTTCCCATAGATTTATTAAATCAGCCACCCCCCAATCCCCACAACACAACCAGTGTATACTTTTTGTGTACATTGCTTATTATTGAGAACAAATTAATCATTCTTTCCTGTTTTTTAGGGGGTGGCATGGGGTTATTATACATACATGACTTTTTAATGATTAAATAAGTATCTTTTGCTTACAGATTTGAGGAACCTGAGGCACCTGGTTCTAGATCATTTTTCACTGAGATAATTGCTTCAATCTCAGACATTAAATTTGGAAAGAACGGAAGATATATATTAAGTCGTGATTACATGACCCTTAAGGTTTGTATGTATATGTATGTATAGTTTGATTCTTTCAATTACAAGGCAATGAATTATTTGACAGTGTCATCCTAAGATTTGCATGTGAAGTGTCGTAGGGATAGTTCTAGCTATGTGTGTGTATAAAATTCATAATAGTATATTAATGTACGTAAATACAAAGTACCAATGGATAAGCTATCGTTTGACTATATTGTGTGAATAGTTGCAAATGGGAATAGAAAAGTTATGATCCTAAGTGACATATAGCATCTTACTATCATATAATAAAGCAAAATCTTTGTGGTCTTTCGAGTGAGGCCTGGTCCTATATGTCCTTGTAGCTGTCTAGCTAGGTCTTTTGTAGTTATCCTTTAGGTATTATCTCTTTTGATTGGTGACCCTTTTTGTAGATTGCCTTCCTTTTTGTGAGCTCTTTTTTCTGTATGTCCTTGCATTCTTTTGTTTTTATTTTTTCAGTGAAGGTTCGGTTATTCAACTCTATGGAAAATCTCCCATTTTTATGGGGCGCAAAGGCTTCTACCAATGTGCTTGGTTATAATTACACATAGTCAACCTTTTCTGACCACGTGTAACTAGCTTTGCAACCCAAGCCTCTTGGTTTCCTGTTACTTTTTTTTGTCTCTGGGACATTATCCCGGACTCTTCCTGTCTTGTATCATAAAATTGTTGAAGGCTCATTATGTAATCAGTTATTTTTGTTGCTTGTGCTTCCGAAATTTCTTCTTCTTGAAAGTATAATTTCCTTTTCTTGCAACTCTAGCCGGTTCTTTTTCTCTTTTTCAGTTATGGGACATCAATATGGATTCTGGTCCGGTTTCTACCTTCCAAGTTCATGAATATTTAAGACCCAAGGTAAGTTTGTTCAGGCTAAACTTGTAGCTAAATTTTATACAACCTTATTGGACTTAATTAAATGCAATTTCTTATAATGTATGCAGCTTTGTGATTTATACGAAAATGATTCGATCTTTGACAAGTTTGAGTGTTGTCTGAGTGGTGATGGATTGCATATAACTACAGGTTCCTACAGGTCTGTATAATTCCAAAGCACATTCAGACTCTTTTTTTTTTCTTCAGCCTAAAAAGTCTTACCTTGAATTTGTATGTTATTGATGCGATCCCAGCAATTTATTCCGAGTTTTTGGTTCTTCCCCCGGAAGTACCGAGGCAACAACTTTGGAAGCTAGCAAAAACCCAACTAGGTATTTCAATCTAGTGGCTTATTCACAACCTTTGTATTCTATGAGATTTTCGTAATATGCTTATTGTAAGTTATGTAATTACTGGTATTGGCTTGTAGGAGACAAGTGCAGACCCCTTCAAGACCTTCAAGATCACTTGGTAGTAGTTTAACGAGAGTTGTCAGACGAGGTTGGTGCTCCACAATTTGATTTCCTTTTTCTTTTTCTCATCAACTAAATTATTCAGAGGCCTACAATTCTAGAAGCTTATTCCTCCCATTTTGTTATATTTTCTTATGTTCCGTGTTGGGAAACATTGGTATCAGCAGGATCTGAGAGCCCAGGGGTTGATGCAAACGGAAATCCTTTTGATTTCACTACTAAGCTGCTGCATCTAGCATGGCATCCGGCTGAAAATTCAATTGCCTGTGCTGCCGCAAACAGCTTGTACATGTATTATGCATAAGGAGGGGCTGAGTATCAAATGACACCACCTGCTTAACGTTTTTGACTTCTGTCGGTAAAAATTCTTTCCTTTCTCATCGACCCGAAAGCACAGAAGCTACATTCATTGAGTTCGATATGCCTACAATATCTTTAACTGCGTGGCCAAAAATTCCACAAGAAAGCATGTTGTTTATGTTCCGCAGGTGGGCAACGTTTCCTTTTCTTCTTTTCTTTCACCCCTTTAAGTCTCTTTTCATTTCCTCCGTAATCCTTTCTTTTCCTCCAAAAGAGAAGAGATTTAGTTGTGTTCTATATTTTGTTGGGCTGAACCGAGGGAAATCCTGACTGTAGCTTCCCTGCAGCAAGTACTGAAATTGTTGATCAATATCTTCTTCCACTAGGTTCTAGATTAAGAAATGTAGTATTTTTAGTTAACTTCTAAAAGTATCGGCGGGAAGGAGCTGTTAAATCTTGCAGTACATCAAATTATTTTTTTCAATTGATTCATTGTCACTCTCAGAAAGTACATTGGAATGTTTTTCATAATTTATTACTGTAGTTTTATGTAAAGAACAATTATATTGAATGTAGCCTACATAGCTCTGAATATTTTTGCATGCAGAAACATCCTCTTTCCTTTCCTTTCCTTTCCTTTCCTTTGCTCTTATAGTCTGTCTAGATTTGCTTTTTCTAAACTTGCTGATTGCATGTTTTAGTATCTTCACTCGAAAATTAGTCTCGAAAATTAGTCTCGTAGTGTTCGTTACATCTTTCAAATCTGTGAAAGAGTTCTTCATTACATCTTTAAAATGTTTCAATGTTATTTGCGAGCTTTTAAAATTACTTCTTGAAAAGATCTGCGTTGCCAAGTGTTTCTTTTGGACTTAATTTAGGTCAATGTCTATGTCATTTCAGGTTATCATCACCATGTCGACTGATACTAGTGAATCTGAAAGCGATTGTTTTAAAGTGTGGAATAAATAAAGAAACATTTTTAACCAATTGAAAAGTAATGGGGTGCTTAACAGTCCTTAAATCTTTTATTCTCTTCCGACTTAGAAACGGCCATTGGTGTTTATTCTTCAGCCACTTTTGTTTGGTTGAAGTTGGCATCCATTACCAAAATCTTATAAATCTTTTATTTACATTCATATCAACATTGTATGTTTGTGGGTTTTAAATAAATTAAATTTTCTTTAAAAGTTTATGTTTGAATTTGGTCATTACCTTTATTTTTATTGTACTCAATTGTTAACATGAGCATGATATGGGTTAAAAACTGAGTACCTATTAAAAGTTAATGTTTTTGAAAGTTTATTATCACTGTGATTGAGTTCAAATTCAATTGAGGGTGGGATTCATACTTCTAACTTTATCATAGAAAAATCTATACTACAATGACATCGTATAAGAACGATGTTGGATGGGTCCAATAACATTCAAGAAATTTAAGTACACACGAAGAGAGAGAGAGAGAGTAGTATTATGAGAGTACCATAGACTTTTCTTCCCATGAGCGATAATAGCTTGAGTCCAATGAGTATGACCAAACCCGAAAAGGAAAAAGGTCTGTGGTGGACTTTTAGATGTTTTGGAAAAAGCTCTTTCTAAAATTAGTTCTTACTAAGTAAATAAAGTTTATCTAAATTTGAGATCTCGAGTTCGCCTATTCGTTAAAAGAGAAATCAAATTCAAATGAAGAAGAATGAAAGAATGGAATGAGAGAGAGGAAGAAAATGGAAGGCACAGGCAATGGCAACAACAGGACAGGCACATGCAATGGCAATGGCAACAACAGGACAGGCACAGGCCTTCCTTTGCCTTCTCTTCAATTCCACTCATGCTTCCCACTTACTCTTTTCTTCCTCCCCACTTTCCTCATTTTTGTCTCCTTTTTCCTCCTCATTTATCTATTTCATCGACTTCAGCCATAGTTCAAATAATTAAATAAACCGCACGTCTTTATAGTTATCACTCACATTTTTATGTAAATGATTTAAACATGTTCGATTACTATTTAGTATTTGATTTTTTTTTTCGTCACACACGTCCTTAAATATTCAATTTCGTGTTTTATAGATCTCTAAAGTTTTTTCAAAAATAGGCATGATGTCGGCCAAGAGGAATATTAATATCAAATTATCCTAAAAAAAAAACAGAATATTAAATAGATTATGAAATATTTTCATTATCAACTATTTAATCAAACACCAAAATCTAAAAGGAGATCAAAATGTGACCACTCAAATTATTTCATAAACCGATTTTATTCTTTAATTTTAAAAAATAGTAATATTACAATTTCGTTTTTATTATTTGTTTTTGTTTGATAATCAATTCTCTTAAAATTTTATATTTCTAAGGGAAAAATAAGAAATCCTAATAATTACAGTTTATTATATTTAGTGGAAGAAAAATCGTGATCGTCCACGTGGCGATGGTGATGATAATGAGATATGATTCAGTGCGGTGGGCCACAGCAATCCTTCAAAAATAGGACAAAGGCAATTGGCTGTGTCTGGTGTGCCTTGATTGACGGCTTGGATTAATTTTTGGGGTTATTGCGTTACAACTTCCTAATAACTCCCACGTTATATATAAAATGGTGGGCCCTACCTCCACAAACCCTTCTCTCTCTCTCTTTTTATCCTAAGAAATTACCTTAATTTCATTTTGCAGTTTAGAATATAGTTTATTTAAAATTAACTTTTAAATTAATTGATAATTTAAGATTGTTTGGTATTACCATTTGGTTCTTTTTTTTTTTTAATAAAAAACCCTAATTTTAAAAGTTTGAATTTATGTTTAGTGTAAAAATATTTTATTATATAAAACTTTAATAAGAACTGCCACGTGGTGAAGTGATTATCCATGTTGGAAAGCTGAGCTGTCAGCCCAACAGTCGAAGTGGAAAATAATGACCCTCGAGCTCAGTCATCATGTGGGGTTTCGACACGTGGTACCACTCTCATTCGCCGGTGACGGTATCTTAACGCCACCGTTCTCATATCTCACTTTGCTTGACACTTCAACGGTCCAGATTCTCCCACTCTAAATATTGGACGGTACAGATTCTGACAGTGATTTTCAAATGATGCCTATACTGGTGCCCCTTGCGTTTTCTTCACGCAAATGATTCTCGACTCCGCGGCTCAGCCTATCTTTTCAAGCTGCAGAAATGAGCCGCCATAATATAAATCATTTACATTTTTTATTTACTCTTTTAATAATTATGGGATGCAACATTAAAATAATTCTCATTTTTTCTTTTAAATTTTACCATTTAAAAGTCTTCGTCTTCTTATATAATATTAATAATTTTTTTAAAAAAAGTTAAATAAGTCAACCTCAATTTTATTATACCATAAAAATTTCCCTCAATTTTTTTTTTTTTTGTTCCTAATAGGAAAAAAAAAGGTCAACCTTAAAAAATATTCGTCCTACCAACCATCTAAAATTTTAGACTATTGTCTTTATTATTGAAAAATAAAAAATAAACTACAATAATTATATTTTCATTATACATTAAAATTTTATACTCAAATAATCCTTTAACCATGTATATTGAATTTGTAAATATATAAAAAAATATATGATAACGAAGATTTAAGCTTTCATCCGTTAAGACATATATTTATTCTAAGAATTAAATATTAAGATAATAAAGTAAATAATTATATTAAATTTAAATTTTGAAAATGGTAAATGATATTATTTTTTTTGGTGTTATCTCAAACTTTCAATTTTCAACATATTCGATATTTTTAAAATTAAATTTAAAAATTAAAAATTGCATGTTGAACACTTAAGTAGAGCTTGTTGGTCACCCGTTCCTATTTAAGAATTAAATAAACTAATAAAGAAAATCTTAAATAGGAACGGGTGACCAACAAGCTCCAGTTAAGTGTTCGACATGCAATTTTTAATTTTTAAATTTAATTTTAAAAACGTCGAATATGTTGAGAATTGAAATTCGAGATAATACAAAAAAAAAAAAAAAATATACCATTTACAATTTAAAAAATAAAAATTTAATATAAAATAAAATAAAAGGTTTTTGTTTATTGTGGGAATAGGTGAAAAAAGTGGCGTTAGGTCGGTTGGGTATTTGACAAAAGTCTTCCATTCATGGAAAATCTCATCAAGATTTTGGAATAAAAGAATTAAGCCTTTTTTATTTTATTTTATTTTATTGTCTCTCCCTAAAATTCCTCTAAATTATTATTCTAAAATATCAAATAATAATAAATATATATTTGGGTTATTTTTTTTAATAAACAATTATGGCAGTAAGTTGGAGAGTGTAGAACAAACAAGCTTAGAGAGAGAAACAAACAGATTCCACATTCCACTTTACAGAGAGAAAATAATTTATTATTTTTTTTATTTTTTTAAAAAAGGCTTTAATTCATCGTCTCTTTATATATGTCGACTGCTCGTCTCTTTCACGCGGATATCTCAACGTATTTCCTCCTCGCCGGCATAGTTTCTGTCACCGGCGATCTTCCTTTTTTCCGGCTCCAAAATCTCACAGAAACCAAAACATACGAACCCAGTTGAGGTTTTTGTGGTTTTCTTCTGAAAAGTTTCAGGCTTGTCCATTCATTTGCTTTTTGGAAGCATGAAAGCTACGGCTTGAAGCTCTTTTTAAACCACTTTTGTCGGATTTTCCCCCCTTTTTGCTCTGTTTTTGCTCTGTTTTAGTCTCTGTTTTTTCTTACAACAAAATCTCCAAACCCTTTCTCAGTTCCCCATCTTTGATCACCGAAACTTCTTCTCGAAAACTGAACCCAAGTTCTTTTTTCTTTTTTTCGCGAAAATTTTGATTTTGTGCTCTGTTTTTTGTTTCTGGGTAACCAAACAATGCAAGACCCATCAACTTTTCCCATGATTAAACCCCAATTTCCCGAACAAGAGCAGCTTAAATGCCCTCGATGTGATTCTACCAACACCAAATTTTGCTATTACAATAACTATAATCTTTCTCAGCCTCGTCACTTTTGTAAGAATTGCCGTCGGTACTGGACCAAAGGCGGTGCTCTGCGGAACATCCCTGTCGGCGGAGGAAGCCGGAAAAACGCCAAGCGACCGGCGGTGTCGGCCACCGTCAAGCGTCCGCCGTCGTCCTCATCTTCGTCTTCTTCGGGATCGATGCTGAACCCGATTGCGGGTCCGGATCATAACCCCATCCGTGGGTATGGCGGCGGGTTGGAAATTCCGGGGAGCTTCAGCTCGCTGCTGGCGTCAAATGGGCAATATGGGAATCTCCTGGAGAGTATGGATCCGAATCAACCGGAGATGAAAATGATGGAATTGGGGGGATTTTCAGGGAATTTGAATTCTGGGTCTGGCCGGAAATCTGCAGCGGAGGAACAGAGCGGCTGCGTGCCGGAGAATTATTTGGGTGTGTTGCAGAACGGCGATTCCAGTTGTTGGACCGGCGGTGGCAGCAATGGATGGCCTGATCTTGCCATTTTCACACCAGGGTCAAGTTACCAGTAAACAGAGACGAAAAATCCGCCATTTTGTATGGAATTAAAGCTTCTGTTTGTTTGATTATGGATAATTAGAATCATCATCTTAGAGGAAGAAGAAGGTGGAACAGACACATTACAAGACCACCTCAACCATTGAACAAATTCTATAGGTAAAATCAAAGTCTTGTTCTTGTGTGTTCTTTTGTCTTTTATTATTATTTTTTTCAATTTAAATTTGATGTGGTCTGATGTTTTATGAATGAAAAGATGGAGAAGAACATAATTTCCACAACAATCACTCAACATTTTAAATTACAAAATTACTCTTTGAAATCTCTTAATTAGGGACTAAGTTGTGTGAAAATACATTTAAGGGTCTCATCAAAGCAATGAAAACAAAAGGATAAGGTTTAAATTTATTTAAAATGGTCCAAAATTAATGATATTAATGACAAGTTTGGATAAATAAGTACTACCAAATGAGGTGGCAGTGGATGTGATGTTTGCATTTATTCTTGTGTTATATTTGGATTGATAAATACATTTTAATTTATAAATTTATGTGTCCTGCATTTAACATTTAAATTTGCTGAAATTGAATTGCACCAACCGTTAGGGTTCCGTGCACCTTAACGTGCACTGAACTATAGTTTTGCAATGACAATCTTGATCGAATGTGTAAGATAGGTGAAAAGTGGCGGTGACACACAATGACCAATCCTAGAATGGTTGACGGTATTTAGTTTGTAATAAAGCTTGTTGTATGAGATAATTGTCTCGTAAAGTTAGTCAATGTACATGCAAGCCGGTTCAAACTCTTAATATATACTAAAAACAAAAGAATTGAGAGAAAAAAGTGTAATTTTTTAAATAGATACATAATTATTTAATATGAGAATGGACCATTTTTCCTATCGTTTTCCTTTTGGGAATAGGGTTGCAAATCAATGAATGTGTTTAAAACTTTGATGTGATATTATTGAGTCGGAAGAGTTGAATTATAGACGTACTCTCTTTGGTCCACGCTTCTCATCTTCATTCATTGCCCCATCTCTAAAGTCAACATCAATTCTATTTTCAAATTTTATGGACTTTTTAGGTATCGTATTTATGGATATTCCTACGTGTTACGCTTGTATTAGCAGTAAAAATTTATCACGTTCTTTGTAATCTCCTCATTAGATAAAAGTTCATGTTCTAATATATACATATTTAAAATTCATGATTTTCTGCTCGTGTTGAATTAAGTTTATAGAATTTAGATAATCAAAAGTTTGGACCAACCAAATCAAAATTGTGGTGTTTGTGCCCTTTGATTTTGACTTTGAATTATTGACCCCATTTAATTTCTTTGACTATGGTCACCTAAAGTTTATATTTAATTATTAATCAAATGAAAAATTCCATGATGTTTGATGGTTCGTGGGAGTATCTTAAACAACTTGTACATATTTCGACTAATTTCAAGAAAGAAAGTGAATTTTATCGACCAAATTATGTGATGGTTGAGGAGTTGCACACAGACCACCATGGAAATCATCAAAGTTACAAGGTGAAAGTCCTCCATTTCAGTAGTTTGAATCACTGGTAGGGCTGGGATGAGCTTCCCGGCTTTCATCTCGGTTTTCGTCTCGGATTTCGTCTCGAGAATTCCTTCTAAACGCGGGTGAAGTGTGGTCTTTCTGGTCGAAATTTTTCATGAGAAGAAGAAACCTTTTCCACATTGAGTCAGTGGAAAGGTTGAAGTCATGTCTGCGTTCATGGACAAATCTGGCCAGAGCTATGATGACTGCAGATAAAGATACAGCTCCTGAAAGAAGAAACAACCCCCAAAAGCTTTCAAGCCCAAGTCTGGTGGAAATCAAGCTATTGGGGTCAGGGCTGCTGATATTGCTTTTAAACCATTTGTTTTCAATCTCTTGCAGAACTCCATTCTCCATTATATTAAGTATTCCGTTCGAAACATCGCGTCCGAGTTGAGACCCCTTGGGAAAGACCTACATTCATAAATCTCGACGGTTGAGATGACCGACTATTCTCACGAAACAACCACACGAGTCTTTCTGTAGCAAAGAGAGGTCTCCACACCCTTACAAGGAATGTTTCGTTCCCCTCTCTAATTAATGTGGAATCTCACAATCCACCCCCTTGGAGGCCCAACGTCCTCGCTGACACACAGCTTTGATACAATTTGTAATACCTCAAACCTACCACTAGCAGATGTGTGGCAGTGGGCTTTCTCTTAAGAGTTTAAAACGCGTATACTAGAGAGAATTTTTCACACCCTTATAAGGAATGCTTCGTTCCACTCATGTGGGATCTCACACTGTCACTCTCTTCGAACCAACATGAAAGACGAAGGACGAGTTTCACACTTACATAGCCAAAGCCGTTTGATTTCATCATGGGACCAACGATGGTGCAGTTGGTGCAATATGTTGTAGTAAGATCCTTGAGATAAGGGACTTCATCAAAGGCAGCAGCAATGGTTCCATTTAAGAACAGTGATCCACAATGGGCCATATTGTTATAAATTACAAGCTTGGATCGATCAAAGCCTTCAGTTATCAGCAAGTCAAGAACAAAAGAACCATTTGGGTATCCAACATTCACCTTCTTCTCCTTCAGTTGTTTCATATCATTAAACGTTGGCTCAAGCTTTTGAACCGTGAGTAGCGATGTGAGACTGGCGGTGTAGCTTTGAGTTAATATGAGCACCACAAACAGCCATACTATTACCACAAATCTAGCCAAGTTGCTCTCCACCTTCTCCCCTGTTGCATATAGAGAAGCCATTTAGTGAACCATTAACCAAAACATGACCAAAATGAGATAAATATCAAAGCTACAAGGACAGAACAGATTACTTTGAGCATACACCATGGTTGAGAAAGCAAACCAGAAGCTCGTCCCGATTTCGTGCGAAGGAGGACCTCGAAAATCTTCGTTGATTCGATGCTCAAGAGTCCAGATAACCAGTCCAATGAACACAAAAAAGAAACCACTTGTCAACCAAAGATCCAATGTTAAAGGCTTCAAGAACAGCCAAGCTTTTTTGTTGTTATCTTGATATAGTACGACCATCGACACGCTAGCTTCCGAGTATGGCAATGTGAAGTCGACATACGAGGATCGGCTTTCTCTAATCGATATGTCTCCCACGACTGCGTCGTATACCTGTTCAAGAACAGCGCACAGTTAAAGCAAATGCAAAAGAACATTTGTTTTGAGTACTAAATATTGAAGAGTTTAGGTTCAAACCCCACGCTGCACTTGCTTGATCAAGTCATCATAGCTACCGGCCATTACTCCGACATCATTTGCATACCGAATGTATTCATAATTAAGAGCGTATGGTAATGTTTCGACAACAGCTTCGAAGATATCAATGCTGTACCCTGTTTTCTTAGTGTTTGAACTCAATGGGTCCCTTATCTCTCGAATGAACTTACTGACCCCAGATTTAACAGGTATTCCAATTCTCAGCTTCTTTTCATTTATAGGGGACACCCAACCTTTTGGGGAACTGGAAGAATCCCCTGGCCATATGATACGGCTAAGATTAGCAGCTGAAGTGTTTGAGCTCATTTTCGTGGAGTTTAATGTTTGTGTCAGTCCATTTTCCGGCGTCCAGAATCCAACCGTTGTAATGTTCTTTTGATGATTGATGTTTATAATCTCGTAAGTTGATGATTTCAACTGCCCTTCAACCATCCTGAAGTCTCCTGCAATCCCTTTGAAATGTGTCTTAGACAATGCCTCCGACAACCTTGGACCATTCCGAGAGACACCGAGATTGTCGAGATCTGTAGATTTGCCCGAAACAGCGTTTGAGTTCTTGAAGATGAACTCTGTGGTTCCAACTCTCTCCACAGCCTTGGCGAGAGCGAAGATAGCATCGTAAGCTCGTAACCCAAATATATTGAGTTCAGAGATTTCCTTTTCGAAGTCCCTTCTCCATCGCCGTTGAAAATCTTCAAGTTTTTCTGTTATGGGAATGTATGTTCTTACAGCCAAAGCTCCACTCATGGCTTCCATGGCGGAATCATCAATCTCAGAGAGGAAATTACTCATCCCATCAGTTATAATCCAAATATAACCAGAACCCATCATCCCAATCTCCTTAGCCATGGCGAAAACGCGGGAACCAAGCTCCGGCGACATATGAACAACGAAAACTCTCGTTTGCATCGTCATTAATCGGTAAAGCTGTTTGGCGATTCTGTCATCAGACGCCGATTGAGGAATCGCTGTCTCGTCGGCGACGTGTGTGTTGATTTCTCGAAGAGCGTCTCTCATGGAGGGAAGAATCCCCTCGCCGTATTGATCATCGGAGTGAATGATCACCGCCTGTCGCCAATTGAACTCTTTAAAAATGGAGGCGATGGGTTTTACTTGCGATGAATCGATTTGGGTCGCTCGGAAAAAATAAGGATTCCGACGAGGACTCAGAGATTGCATTGTCGTTGTCGCGGAGAATGAAATTATGGGTACGTGAGATTTCTTCCCGAGATCCGCCATGAAAGCTGCTTGAGATGAACTCTGTGGCCCAACAATGGCTTCCACTTCTTCCTTGTTGATTAACTCTAAAGCTGTTTAGTTAAGAAAAACAGATTAAAACCAAAACTTGGGGAAAAAGTATGAATCATAACGTGGTACGGAATTAAGTTAAAACCTGCAGCAGTAGCTTCAAGGTCGTCTCCCATGGAGTTTTTCGGAAACAGAGTCAAGCGGGTGTTGTAATTTTTATGAAATTCATAGAAATCCGAGAGAGCCATATCCATAAAACTCAACCCCATTTTCCCAATCAAAGAATTGGAGTCAAGAACAACTCCCACCTTCACTTTAACTGCCTCGTCATCCGCCATGGCCGACAAAGCTCGAAGGCCGAAACAGAGTGCGAGGAAGAAGAAGAACAAGACGGTGGACTTTTCCATTGCAGAGCTGAGGAAACCTTCAAAGGGTTTTAATGTGGTGAGTTAAACAAATTTATGAATATGGAATTAGAATTGGTCGTATCCGAGCTGAACATCGCAACCAAATGTTCTTGCTTAGTACTTTACAATTTTTTTGATTTAAACTTAATATTTGACTAATTTGATTTATTTTTCATTTAGTTTTTTTAATTTTAATATTGTATTCGCTTTGTTTTTAATTGGTCTTTAAAAATAAATAAATAAATAAATAAAATAAGGTGTTAAAGAATTGGCCACGCAAGCCAATACTTGGCCTGCTGACATGTCAACAACGATTTGTTTGGTTGGTAGCTGACCCTTTCAATGGGTTTTGTGGTCTGAGTCAAATTCTTGTTAAGGAAGTGTGCCATATTCATAATTCTTTGTTCTCTAGGGCCAAATTTATAATTATTCTTTCTGCCATCAATTTTCTCATTGAATTATTCCATGCATTCTAAATCTTAAAAAAATTACACATTCATGTATGTTTGCTGTTTTATTTTAAACTTTTTAAATCTTAGTTTGTTAATTCTACTTTTATGTATTAATTAATATAAGAAAATTATAATTTTTAGTCTTAACATATTATGTTTTACACTATATTTAATTTCTATTGCATTTACCTACGTACCAATAATGTATTAAAAAGCTACAACCCTTGAATATTTTCTTTGACTATTTTGTCCCTTATAAAGTTTTAAATTTACAAAATATGCCACTGAAAATTAATTATACCTATTTCGTAAATTGTATTTTCCGATGCGCGACATCTTTTTTTAAATAAAGATATATTTGGAATTATTTTATCTTTTAGTTTTAAAATTTTTGTGTACGTGGCTAATAAATTTATAAAATTTTGAAATTACCTATCCGATAGATAAATAAATTTAATTGGCTAGATTTATGAATTTAGTTTTTTTTTAAAAAAATATGCCAAAGAGTTGTTGGATGGAAAAATGATAAAAGTTGGAGGTATTATTAGATATTTTATGAAAAGTAGAAATTAGAGTTTATTTTGGGCTGGTAGGGCGTTACGAAGAGGCCCATAAAACGTTGATCCGAAATACGGCCCCCCTCCCCCCTCCCGGGAGATAGTGTAGTTGCAAAAAAGTCCCCATAACTCGTTGAATTAAAGAGAGGACCAAAAACAACACGGAAATCTGAGAGGCAAATTGAAATTGTTCCTGTGTTCCATCTGGGTCCCAAAACCTGGTTCGGCACCTGCATCTCTCTTCCTCACAATGTATGGCGGCCCATCCAAGCTCGCTCGGGCCGGCGGCGGCGCTGGCCGCGGAGCCAGCGGAAAGCGGCCGCCCTCCTCTTTTCCTCTACCACCTGCTCACCGCCCCTCCGGCCGTCTCTCTCTCGGCGGCGGTGGCGCCGGTTCTGGCGCAAATCCTCGGAATCGAACCTCCGCCGCAGCCAAATCCGAAGCCCCTCAATCCGTCGAGGAGAATTTCAGTCTCGTTACCGGTAACAATCCTTTGGCTTTTGCTATGATAATTCGGTTGGCTCCCGACTTGATCGAAGAGATCAAGCGGGTTGAGTCGCAGGGAGGAACTCCGAGAATTAAGTTTGATGCGAATGCCAAGAATTCTAGTGGTAATGTAAGTTTTCTGTAATACTTGTTCTTTACTTTAGTCATCCACATCATGGGATAATGAAGATTTTTTTTTTTTTTTTTTTTTTTTTTTTTTTTTTNTAAGTATTTCAAATACGCTGTCGAATATGTGCACAAGTAGCTTATGTGGATTATGCTTCTGTTCGCTATTTGTTGGATTTTCCCTGTGGAATCTCTTTGTGCAACCGCTACTTCGTTACATATATTTTTGTCTAGATGGTCTTATTTAGTTGGAATTTATCGCCAATTTGAGCATTGCTATAATCTATTCTTTTGTAACATTATTATGTTCACCTTTTTTATTTGGCAACAGTTAGCTATGGGCTGAATTGGTGAGTATGAATACTGTGAGGTCAAGGGTTAGATTACCCAATTGAGTAGAAACATAGAAAACCATGAAAGTACGAAAAATATCAGTAGGAATAGTTTATCAGATATATCAGCTTTTATGTGTCTATGATAATATAGGTTTTTCATGAGGATATATTGGAGTTCGTGTCCCAACTGACAATTGGGGCATGGCCAATTTAAAAGTTTCAAGCTGGAGATCTACACTTGATAATACTTGCTGCATTTATAACCTAAATTTTGAGCATTTTTTTCTTATTTTGGTAGACATGATTATTTAATGAATTGTGAAAGTGCTGCAATTGATGAGGTGTCAGTTGTATTCTTACAATGTGCACAACATGCTTATAAAGAATATGCAATTTATGATGAATTTAATAGGAAGTAGAGTGAAAGAGGTAAGTTGAAAGGGAAAACTATTCTCTCTGTGTTTACTGGGGAGCTTTATCTTGAGAATATTGCTATCTCTAGGATCTGTTGAAATCCCCCATCAACCAGAAGTTTATTTATTTATTTTACTCTTAATTTTTTAAAATAAACTTTAGCACGATAAGTTATTGGTATAATTTGAAAAGATTTCCAACAGGATGGATAATAAATATTAAGGCATGATACCAATAGGAGGAAGAGTAAGTGTCCTATTGTGATTCTAGTAGGAAAAGGTAGGTATAACAGGCGTTCTACAATTATATAAAAACTGACTAACAACCCAAGATTTCCCTAACATCCGTTGTTATTTTTTTATATTGAATACTCCATCATTTGTGGATACCAAAACATACTTGATGCCATAATGAGCAAGTTAAAAATAGTTGGATATAGTATAAAAGGAATACTCTTCTATATTTCTTCCAAAATCTTCACATCCAAGAAAGAGAGATGTTGGATTGCATACTCTGGGTTTTGGTGATGTTGCTGAACTCTCTAGGATCTACCCCTTTTTTCTCGATATCCTGATTCTTCTGTTTGTTAGCAGATGTGGAGATAAGTGGAGATAGGAGTTGTTCCCATATTTATGTGAAAATGGGATGAAACACATCCTATACCTTACTTGCAAAGTGCTATGCTGTTTTCATTTTATCAATGAGTTTCTATCATACAAAAATCTCTCTTTTGATTTGCTTTTTTTTGGAAGAAAGATATTTACTAGTTTGCTATAGGCTTCTCATTCTGCATCCCAAGAAAATTATTATTGTTTTTATTGGAAATAGTCTTCATCTCTATAGGACAATATTTAAGGAGTAGAGGTCTTATCCTGTACGAAAAATGAAGAAATCATGTAAAGGCTATCCATGCCTTGTGCAGTTAAAAGAAAGGAATAAATATAAAATTATATTAATGATGCATAAACATGAAACCGTTGGTCTATGTTGCCATCTAGTCTTGATCATCTCCAATTGTGCATATTCAAATGTAAATAGTTGTCTTCTCTCCTCCATCTCTATCATGTGCATTTTTCTTTCTATTGATAAGAAGGGTCTAAAAGTCTAGAGGAATTGCCTCTTTAGGCAATTTTTTTTTATCACTTTACCCTTCCAATGAATAGCTGGGAAGGTGATAACAATCAGTGTAAAGGCTGAATACGAACAATACTGGATTTTCTTCCCGTTCTACTCCCCCCCTCCCAGGGCAGGTTTGTGCTAAAGTCATAATATATGTATGGATCTGACATATTCTCATCAAATCAATGTTTCCTGTTAGTCAATTGTTACAATCATACATGCACCTTAAGATCTAATTCTGCTTCCCTGTTTGAAGTTCTTTATTTATTATTTATTATTATTATTTATTATTATTATTATTATTATTTTGAGGTCTTTGGCTATTTAAGATTGTTGTACCTGAACTGAAATTTTACATCAGGTCATTGATGTTGGGGGTAAAGAGTTTAGGTTCACATGGTCACGTGAAGTTGGTGATCTTTGTGACATATACGAAGAACGTAAAAGTGGCGAAGATGGAAGTGGTTTGCTTGTTGAATCAGGCAATGCTTGGAGAAAAGTGAATGTGCAGCGTATCTTGGATGAATCAACTACAAACCATGTTAAGAAGTTGTCTGAGGAAGCTGAACGAAGATCTAAATCTCGCAGGTATTTCTTTTGTCAATTATAATAGAAATCAAATTATTTTGTTCAAGTTTTTATCAAATTGGTAGAAGTTTAAAGCTGAAAAAAGGAATACAAGCTTCCAAAATCTTCGCGAGGCCTGGCATTGTCCAAAATTATTCTTAAAAAATCTCATCTCAAAACTTCCTAACTCATCCATTCATAGAATTCAACTCTAAGAAAATTACCAAATAATTACAAATATGCCACTGCTAATAGCATATCCTTACTAATATTCTTTACAAAATGATGATTAGATTCAATTTTGAAGTTATTCGATGATATTAGGTTTAATTGAGACTTCTTTTCTAAAACAAGAGACAAATTTCATAGATAATTGTGTTATACAAGAAGGTAAAAACCAAACAAAAGTCAAGGAGTTTGACGAAGATTGTTGATTAGCTATCATCATAGAATTAGGAATATTGCAACAAGACTAGAAATGCAGGCCTACGTAAGAAGAGGCCTCAAATACAACAAAATCCCCAACTTATTCTCACTTGAACCAAATGCCTCCGAAAATCCTTTTGTTTCTCTCCAACAAAATCCTTTTGACTAGAAACGGATTACTGCAAACTTTATGCGGACTCCCTCTTGTCCTTGAATACATTGCTACAAAGAAGCTGATGAGCATAGCATGAATCATCTAGGCAAGACGTAGCTTCTTCTCTGCATAACTTGGTTGGTTTTAACACCTTGAAGAATCACTTCCTACAGAAAGACCTTAAACATTTTAGGGAGTTTAGACTTCCATTCTTTTCACTCAGCTCTTGAAAAATGAAAGTTTCTGTAGCAGCCAGCAGGAAGAGAGAAACAACTGAGACGAACAAAACAAATTCAGTGGAGTAATTGCAGATTGACATTTTAATAATAAATTGATTTATAAGCGTACTTAGACATGAGTAATTGCATTGTTCAGAATATAGTTGCTTAATGCTTCTGCTTCTAATAGAAAACAACTACAGATGACTTTCAAGCTATTTTTCTATTTAATTAAATTTGGACATGAAAGTATAGTATATTCCTTTGTTTAGAAGTATTGGAATGCTCTTAAAAATAAAAATTATGTTTAGGTTGTGGATGTTTTACCATTCTTCTAAGCCATAATTAGTTTTATTTATAAGTTTTATAATAATATTATGATCAACTACTCTTATAATATCTGGCCTTCCTCTCAAACCAAAAACCGGAAGAAAAGGATTTTGATGATTGCTATGTAGAACTGATAGTTTGTGAACCTTTTACTTTCATGATTTTTAAACTATAGAAAGGTTTTGTATATTGTATTAGAGATATCTGTGATGGTGTTTAGTATTATCTTTAGCTCTCTCACATGCATGCACATTTGTTGTGTTTCTGGCTACAGAGCTATTGTCTTAGAACCTGGGAATCCATCTATGAAGAATCAAATAAAGCAATTGGCTGCTGCCGAATGTATGCATCTCTTGAATCACTTGTTTTTGAGTTGCTCAAGTCTTTACTAATACCTAGCTTGCTTGCAGCTAATCCATGGAGGATGCATTATAAGAATAAGAAAGAGCCTCCATTTAAAAAGCAGAAAAACGAATTGTCTCAAGGTGATTGCCTGTGTACGCATATTGAATTCTTTCTTCTTATTCCGTTTTCTTTTCTATATGCTTTATGCTTCATCTTTTGACATAGAGCGTTTTCTCACTTTTTGAGTGATTTCTTTCTCTTTGATGTATACTGCGTCTCCTGATGGACAATAATTTCAATTAAGCTTAGTAATTGAGTACTAATATTTGTCATTGCAGTTGGACCTCCAAAATCTACATTTAAGCCTGGCATGTCATCAGTACCTGCTTCCAAGGAGAGGCTATCATCTTCACCTGTTCCATCTCCACCCGAGCAATCTGGTGCTCCAATATCTCAATTCGGATCTGCAAATCCCACTAAGACTCATTGTACTGCAGAAGATATTAAACCTCGACAACCAGCTAAGATTAATGCTGCTGCTAGCAGTGAGAAGGACATTCCAACCAAAGCCGCAAAAGGAGTTCTGGAAGCACCAGGACAGGAAGTGAATGCCGGAGCTAAACCAACAGATTTGCAAGGAATGTTGTATAATTTACTCTTGGATAACCCCAAGGGGATGAGTTTGAAGGTACGCTCAAGTAAATAGATAATTTTAATTGAAATATGGATTCCTATATAAAAATAATGTTGGATGTTTCCTGTTCGTTGTGTGTTTATTCCCTTAAACAAGTATGTCAATTCTATTCAAAGCATGAATTTACTGTTTTCTCCCTCTCTTTCTCTCGTGTAGGCATTGGAGAAAGCTGTTGGCGATAAAATCCCAAATTCTGTAAAAAAGATTGAGCCAATCATTAAAAAAGTAAGTGATGTAATTGTTAAATTATTAGAAATCCAATTCATAATCTCTTAGGTCAGTATTTATTCAGTATTTCAATGAATCTCATATACTCCCTAAATATGTTGTCTTGAATAGTAATTCAATTAAAAAGATCCAACAAGTGAACTATCAATTTGAAATGGGGAGATATTAGAAATCCAATTCTTATATTCTTGTTTAATTTGACTAATAGATTGCAACCTACCAAGCTCCAGGGAGATATTGTTTGAAGTCAGAAGTTGAGGTGGAAGGCTCTAAAAAACCTTCATCTGAAGGTGAAAGGTACTTCCTTCAACGTTTGACGGGCTTATTTCATCTGGTTGACTTAAACAGTTTTTGAGAATGTTACTTTAAATGCATTCAAACTTACCTCTTTGAGGAAGTAGAGATATCTCAACTATATTGTCTTGATATTCCAATGTATTAATCCGTTGTTAAGACATTGCTACTTTCTCGAAGAGGTTGTAGGTTCAAATCCTCATATGTGTTAGTAATATTTTTTGTTACACACAAAAAAAAAAAAAAAAAAAAAAAAAAAAAAAAAAAAAANCATTAGAGAGTAATTGTAGTGGAGAATAGCATTTCCAACACAAAAGAAAGCTCAACCCAGTAATTACTAGCCGGTGTATTTGATATTTATGGATTGCTCGATATTCATCTAGGAATCTAATTCACGTTTTGTCTTTCACAGCTCTCCTTTAGTCAGCCATCAACAAACCCCGGTACATGAAGACTTCCATGATCAACCTGTTCCAGAATCGCAATTAGAAGCAAGACATGTCATTGAATTGGAGGAAAAGGTAGAAACCTCTCAAGCAAACAAAGAATCAAATTTCTTGGAGAAAAATGGCATCCAACAGAATTCACCCGATCCTTTTGCTGAGAAAAAAGGCTCTGAAAATAGCGAAGGCCAGGCAGCTAGTTCCTCTGACAATGAAAGTGACAGTGATTCTGAAAGTGATAGTAGTGATAGTGGAAGTGATAGTGGGAACCGTAGTAGGAGTAGAAGTCGAAGCCCCGTGGGTAGTGGGAGTGGGAGTAGCAGTGATAGTGAAAGTGATGCACCTTCTAATAGCAAGGAGGGTTCTGATGAGGATGTGGATATTATGACTAGTGATGATGACAAAGAACCCAAGAATAAATTGCAAGCTTCCGTACAGGGTTTCTCTGCGTCTCCTGCTGCTTGGAAAAGTCCAGATGGTGGGGCTGTGTTGAACATAGACGATGAGAAGGAAGATGGTCATGAATCTGATGCAATTGACATCGAGAAAGATTCTTCTGATGATGAGCCGGAAGCTAAAATTGATGATCGTAGTTTACCTCCTACAGTAGAAGGTGGAAGACCTGTGGAAGAATCAAGATCCTTGTCACCATACCCTGATGAATTCCAAGAGCGCCAAAACTTTATTGGGAGTTTGTTTGAGGACAGGGAAAATACTGTTGTGGACAGTGCCAGGCATGAACAATCTGACAGCACAGATAGGATGTCTAAAGGCAAGTCTAAAAGGAGTTCTGAGTTGGAGTGCTTTGAAGAGAACGCTGTTCATACTAAGAGATTAAAATTAGAAAGCTCATCTCAACAACCTGTTTCTGGTAATTGGGGAGCCCAATTACAGAGTTCTCGCAATTTATCTCCTAGTAAACTCAACAGAGATTCTGCAAGGAACCCTACCAGTCAAGTTACTAATAAAGGTGAGTTGAAGGGCAATTCTGATTTTAGACCAAAAATGGGAAACAAAGAAATAGTTTCAGAAAAAAATTGTTCAGATGTTTCACAAGCAAGTTGGAGGCCCCATGATCAAAGTGGAGTGAGGGCTGTAGATACAGCAGTTAGACCCGACAAGCATGGTGAGAGCATTGGACGTGGCGGTAAACACAGTGAAAAGGGTGGTCATGCTAATGAAAGTTTTCATGCATATAAAGATAGATTTTATGGAAATGCTGAAAATGAAGGGATGAATGAGAAAAAAGTTTCAAGAAATTCTAGATCTGGTGGTCCAGGAGACAAACAGATACAACCCTGTGACTCCCATCTTAGTAAACCAGGTGACATAGTTGGAAAATTCAAAGATGGCAAAACGTTTTCAAGTTCGCAGATGGGGTACTCACCAAGGGATAATAATAATAGAATTAGTGCCGACAGGTCCCCAGTTAATGGAAAAGGCCGTATTCTCCAAAGAGAGCATTCAGACCTTGAATTAGGTGAACTTCGTGAGCCCTTTCCTGAGGAAGCATTGGGTAAAAAGAAATTTGAAAGAAATAATTCATCGAAACAGTTGGAGAACAAAGAGCACACTTCAGATATCTGGAGTTCAGAGTTAAATAAAGGAAAATCTAATTTGAAGGCTAGTTTAGATAATGGAAAGCGGTCCTCACCCCATATAAGTACCAAGTTTCCAAGCAATCCAGAAGGCTCAAATAAAAAGAAGATTTCAGAACATAAAGTTGAAGATTTGACGAGGATAAACCACCGGCCTCCGCAGTCTCATCCACAAGGACCACAATATAGTTCAAGAGTAGATCACGTTGAAGTTGAAAAGCCGGTTGATGCAAATGTAAAACCTAATCAAGGGATTGGTCCAGAAAGCTGTGGGGAAAGCAACAGGAAAGCATCTGTTGGCATTTCCCAGCTGCATGATATGAAACGAGAACAGCTTCCCTCAAAAAAAGGAAGTAAAAGACAAGCACCTAATCAAATAACTGAAGTTACTGATGCACTAAAGAACCCGATATCAGCTGAGCACGAAAATAGTGATCTAAAGAGAAGAGATTCTTCTTCAGATGAAAACAGTTGTTCATATTCCAAGTATGAAAAGGACGAACCAGAGTTGAAGGGAGCAATCAAAGATTTCTCTCAGTAAGTTTCGTTTGTAATTCATTTGAATTGTTGAGGCTACTAATTCTGTCTCACTCGTTCTTGTATTTTTTTCATTAATATCTGTGATTACTGATTAAAATGTATACTTGTTTTTAGGTACAAGGAATATGTACAGGAGTATCGTGATAAATATGAATGTTACCTGTCCTTGAACAAAATCCTAGAAAGCTACAGGTAATGCTACTTCTTTTCGTTAATGTCCAATTTTTATCCGTTCCTAGACGATGTTGCAGTCTGCCTCCTAATGTCCTGTTATTATTTTTAAGCAAGTTTGATGATTTATTTGTGTCCTGGTATGCTGTTCCTGTAAAGAAAAGATCATTCCGTTTTTAAGCATCGATCAATTATGTAGGGCTGAGTTCTGCAAACTCGGGAAGGAGCTTGATTCTTCTAGGGGACAAGATTCAGACAAATACTTTAACCTTTTAGGACAGCTGAAAGAATCTTATCGGCTGTGTTCAACGGTATGGCTGTTTCCTAGTATATTTGCTACAAGTTTACTTGTTAATATTAGTAGTTTTTCATGTTCAAGTATATATTTCTCAATGTTTACTCTGGAAAATTTCTGATGTTTCATCCAGCTAGTGCTCATTGTAGTCTAGGTTTGTGTAAGCTTTTGGTTTATATTGAAAAATTTGGACTCCAGAGGGAGAGGGAGTTCATGATTGGAAGTAAAAGGTTAGGGATAGTTTAGGATTAAGGTTGACAGTAGATTCAGATGCAGCAAGGCATGGTTGACGGAATTGGTTAGAGGCAATACTTTCTCTATCTCGGTTGATTGGGTAACTTTATTTGTTCCCGTTATTTGAATATGGATTCTATCAAAGATGGGTTTCATGGCTTGTAGTTGATATTAGCATGAATATCTTTTGTATACCTGAATCTGAATTAGCATCTTTATCTTTTACTCTTATATTATTTTTCCTGTATAATGAAGTTGACTCAAATAAAGAGTAATTTGCAGAGGCATAAGAGGTTGAAAAAGATATTCATTGTTCTCCACGAAGAGCTGAAGGTGATTAACATCAACTTACAAATCCACATCACCATCTTGCTTTTGTGGTTCTAACTTTTATCTCTAATTTTGTTATTTTCTTAATATGTATTTTATTGTTGCAGCATCTAAAGGAAAGGATTAAAGATTTTGCACAAACTTATGCGAAGGATTGAGATTGGATGTGTTTCTATTTGAGCAATCGGACGCTCTTTAGACAATCACGTCTGACTCGGGGTAGAGGTTGTTAAGAGGTAGAGGTCGTTAAGAGGTAGAGGTGGATGCAAGAACTGCATCAATGAATTTCTGTGCATAGTAAAATGAGTCAAATCTTTTTTTTTTGCTTGCTACCTTCTCCCCAACCTCAATATAGAAACATGTACATTTTTTCTTTTTGCTCTCTCCCCTCTCTCTTGGAATGCATTTTCTTTTATTTAGCAACGTAGAGAGGTTGGACTTTTGTTTTAGTTTAGCCTGACCTCTTCCTGTATAGACTTGTGAGTCTTCTTTTGAGTATGGATATAATCTACATTTGTAGGTTGTACAAATTTTGAACGTGTAAAAAATGTTCCCAATAACTGTGAATATGCTAATGTCATTTGCGATCATAGGGAATTCTCTTGGAGTTGTGATTCTATAGTGGACCTGTAACAAGTTTCTTCTCTTGGTCAATGTAGGCTCTAAAAAATAAGTAATATGCGTACATTACATTGAACTAGAAACTAATGTTGGCAATTAATTAAGGAGTCGTTTTGTTTGGATTGAACGCATGAGATGAGAATAGAGTGTATTGCCGTACTATCATTTTAGGTAGTCATGGTGAAGGATAATAAAATATCTGGTAATTTTCAGCTACATTTAGAATAACATATTAACCAAAACAAAGTCTTAAGATTACCCGCAAAGAGTTAACCTCAACATGAAATAACCATTATAGTAACGCAAAACATAGCAAAACATCTATTGCCAGACTACTACTACTCCTTCAGATTCCAAACCGAACTACAAAGTTGGCATTCCAAAAGAAAACACAATTGAAAAATGCAACAATCTCTTCTCTCTACTAGCTCAATTCTCACTTCCTTCCACGTGATTTCAACGCTTGCCTGTTCCTCTTCTTTACGCCAGACTTGGCCACCTTAAGGCTCCTGTTCACAGCACTCAATCTTGCAAGAGCATCCCTCTTCAGATCTGGCCTGTAGTAGTTATCTCCCACCTGCATATCATTGGGACAGAAGGGTTTCAACCATTCAAAGTAAATTCGCAGCAAAAGTACTCGAAAGATAGTCATATTACTTAGCCTAAGGTATATGCCACAATTGTAGTTTTATTGCCGGCGATAAGGGGGGGTGGGAGCCGAAATAAGACGTTGAATGCCTGAACCTTTAAAATTACCTGATTTGTTACAGCTTTGGCCATCCTACGGAACTCTTTCTTCATTAATGATTTGTGAAGCAATGAAGAAGGCTTGTTCTGTTTCTTGCTCTTAGTTGTTGCAAACAAAATGGATTGGTCTTTGCCTCCAGGTTGAATCGTAACAGTTTTCTTGTTGGCCAAACCTAAAACACAAGAATCTTATTTAATCTCTATGCATATACAGAACTCACTATCTGCAATATTATCTTCAATCAAAAAATAATTAAAATAAATAAATCTAAAGAGAAGAAACAGGGATGATAGTAAAAACAATTTCACAAACATCAGTTTTACGTTCCCTCCCACCGAATCCAGAATGTATGAAGCACGAACACGTATTTATCTAGAATATAATCACCAATTGATAAGAGCATCCAGTTTCCATATCATAAACCAAGCATCTTCTTAGGTCCTTAGCAGACAGAATCCAATCAGATAACACTAACTATTTAAATTTCCTGTACATAATTCCTTTGCTCCAAAAGAAAAGTCAAACACAAACCTCAAAATAACAACGATATAATATACCTATGATCTCGTCTCCGGATCGTTCCGACATTTCAATAAAACCCCCAAAACTTAATCCACTAGCATTTTTCTTGACATGAAAAAAAAAAAAAAAATCAATACATCAGAGAATTTGAGATGACTTACCAGAATGTTTGTAGGAGTTCAGATTGTATAAGTTGTTAGACTCTTTGCTGAACTGAACGCCGGCTGTTCCCCTCCCAAACTCCTTGACCAAAAACGAGTTGTTCCTCTTCACAATCTCCCAAATCAATTGTCCTGGAACCGCCGCCATGATCTTCTTCTCGCCCTGCAACACGATGAAACAATATCTTCGAAGTTAGTTTAGTAAGAGTAAAACATACATATGAATGTTATTGTTTCGAGATTTAAATAATGCATTCAAAAGAAATCGTTGAGAGAAATGCAGAGACCTGATTAACTTTAGGGTTTGTCTCAGAAACTCGGATGGGCAAAATGGGGCGCGCGAAGAAGAAGAGGGAGTTCCCTAAATTTATATTAAGCCCTAATTCGAAGCACGAACCAGAAACTCAATGGGCTTAGGTTATGGGCCTGGTCTATTGAATTTTACGGGAAACCTTCTTCAAACTGGAAAAATATTTCACTTCTCATTTTATTTTTAATTATTTGTTAATTTTAATATGATAAATATATTAAAATTATATATACTTTTGGTGAAAAGTTAGTAAATTGTTTTATTTAAAATAATTAGTTTTTAAAATCATTTAGTAATTTTATTATAATTTAATATGAAAAATAATAAACCGTTAATTATAATCGAGTTTGGAGTGGAGGACAGGATCAGGTCAAGAAATGCATTCTCTATCCCCAATCCCTAATATTCATTCTAGACAAAAAATTCAAATTCGGAGTAGAGGACGGGATCAGGACAAGAAATGCATTCCCTATCCCTTATCCCTAGTACTCATTCTAGACGAAGAATTCGAGTTCGGAGTAGAGGACAGAATCAAGGCACGATATGCATTCCCTATCCCTCATCTCTAATACTCATTATCTCTAATACTCATTATAGACAAAGAATTCAAGTTCAGAGTAGAGGTCGAGATAAGGACAAGAAATACACTCCCTATCCCTCATCTCGGATACTCATTCTAAACGGAAAATTCGAGTTCGGAGTAGACTAAACTATTTGAACTTGACCCTTTAAAATATGTCATATGATTTCTACCATGATTTTAACTCAAACTTGCAGAAGTCTATCCCCACAATACCATAGCAACAAAACACCTCAAAGCATAAGCAGCTTGCATGCCTGAATGTACTCCATATCATCAATATCAGAAGCCCACTATTTTATCAGACATAGAAACAACCAAAAAGGATAATTTGGGAAACCAAAAGCAACAATGACCCAAAATTATTAAAACAACTTAGCATTAGGCATTACCTTTCATAAGGTCAATGCCTTCTTTATACCTCAAGCGATCATACATATATACAAAGCCAAAAGCATTCTCCTACCCAGTTTTCTTCCTATGGTATGAAAATGAGATACTATTTTACACAAGGAGCTTCTTACTGAGTTTGGTTAAACAAGAGGCACAGACTCTGTTATGGAAGGAGAAACAAGCAAATTCAGCAAACAAAAACTATTTATTAACTACCTGTCGTTGTTAAAGGGCGATATGTCGGTTGTGCCAAGCCGTTCACGCCTTTGTTCATCGTACTGAATACTACTTTAAGAGGGACACAAGCTATTAGAGAACCCTTGGACTTCTCTTCCACTGGTCTACTCTCTTCTGCAAACTGCTTCTTAACAGTCAGTGAAGATAGTTTCCGGGTCTTTTTTGATAGTTGTCCAGATTTCTTTCTCTTTGACGCTCTGCCGAGTGAAGGGTGTGAATGAAATGAGCGGGCATGGCGCTTGCCCAATGTTTTCCCTTTCGAAGAATTTGATTCTACCGAATGAGGACTTTCCAAACGATGAGGATCAAGTTCAGGTCTTCCCAACAGGTCATCACAGTGACCATTATCCAAGACCTCAACAGTGAGCGGATGACCAACGACTGCCTTGCAACTTATTTTGCTCATTAAAGAAACCAGTTGAACGTGTTTCAGCCTAAAGTTGGTTTTTTCCACAAGCTCAACCTCATATAGCGAAGCATTGCAGCTAAGTTTTGTAAAAGAAGATTCTGACCTCAGATATTTGGAGTGAACCATAAGGCGGGATTGGCGAAAAGGAAGCAACCTTGGACCAGCGCAACCGTAATCAGGCAACTGCTTCATCTTGGTTGCTTTCCTGATGATAGTATGGACTTTGTCTTGAGATGTACACTTATTAGAATCCAACTCATCCGATCCATCAGCAAGTTTCTCAGGCTCTGCTGAAGAGTTATTGTTCGAGGGAGGACGTTCCTCAATGCTACTGGAAACTCTCTGATCAGATCCCATATTGAATCCACCCAGATGCTCCATACCTGCCATACAAGTTTTTTGCTTATTGTCTGTCAGTAACAAAAAATTCGAGTCATTTTTCCGAGTTATCTTTGTATGTCTTGAATTCCTCTTCCCCTTAAGCTGCCACTTAGAACTGCTTTTTTCTATTGTTTTACTGATATTGATCTCTGGATCAGCAACAGCAGAACTGGTAGAACCAGATTCATTTAGTTCATTGCTTATACATAGGGGTTTAGCTTGACTGCTTTGGCCGGATTTTCTTCCCGATGCACCAAAGGTAGACCTTCTAGAGGGGCAAGGGGAAAGGCCTGGAAGAAGTAGAAAATACCCGGTAAGGGGGGATCATACTACTGTTGCATCAATACAAAGGAGAAAAAGCAAAACAAATTGGAAACAAAATGGAAAAGGCAAAGGGATGAGACAGACATATAACTGAAAGGCACAGAGATGGAAGGTATACAGCCGAAGCAAACAGTCAAGCTTTATTAGAATAAAGTTCAGAACCTAGAGAACCTATGCAGTCTTAAAGCAAGAATAATCGAAATATTTACAGGGGAACCGGTGTATATACGTTCCTATAAAGCAAGCCATTAATTATTACTTTTTTTTTTAGTTCAACAATTGTGGGGGTGGGAGATTGAAGCATCTTTTACGATGGTAATGGGTGCTTTATATACTGAGCTATGCTCGGATTGGTAAACACCAATCATTACTGTTAATCTACAGTCTTCTGTGGAAAAAATATATAAGCGAATAAGACGTGAACAAAACGAAAGAAAGAGGAGACTAAAGATGTTTCAAGTTCATCCTTGCATCGCATGTACACCAGCTGAAACTTTTCTCCCAATGGAAAATAAAATATTGGTAAAAGGGACATGAACAGAAAGAAAGAAAGAACCATAGATAGTTGAATTTCATGTGCATTTTACACATACCTGCAAGAATTTTTCCGTCCTCAGTGAATGGCACGTCAAATAATTGATCAGAAGTATCATTCTCGGCTCGATCAGAAACCCTTGAAACTTCATTATCCTTCACCTTGATAGTAAAATGAGAAGCATCAAGAGCATTTGTAGGGGTCATATTCTCACAAGAAACTACAGTACTGTCTGAATTATTGTTCATTTCTGCAGAGGATCTCTTCTTTGATTCGTTAGATTCTGGTTTGGAAAGCTTTCCATCTGACAATCCCCCGAGGGGTAAATTGGAAAGTTCACAGCAAACAACAGGAACAGATACCATTGTTGTACTTTTTAAAACTTTGGTTACTGGTCTGTGTTGATTTTTCCTTTTTGAGAGTTCATTAACATTGGACAAAGACCTCTTTCTTTTAGATAGGGATGAACAGACTTTGTTATCATCTGGAGGATGTTCATTAACCAAGCAATTGGGAGTATTTAAATTACAGTTTACCTCGGTATCTTCTCGAACCAGCTCAACCATACCTTCAGTCTGAATTTTTCTTTTTGACACTGAACCTATACCAAGATCCTCAAGCCCTCTCATTCTCATTTGATTTACACCCTCTGTTCCATCATCCTCAGAGTCATTCGGAGTTCTCCTACTCTGACCATATCGAGCCATTGAATGACTAAAGTTCTCTTCGAAAGATATCCCTGACTGAGATAATTCTGGCACTGAATCAGATCTGTCTTCAGAACCGTTCATATTGTTAGTCAAGTCCACTTCACTTGAATTACCTATGGGTGTGGAAATTCTGGCACAGATCTCATGGTTGCTGCCAGAAGTATCCATTCTACAACTAAAAGCTAGTTGATCCTTGCCAAGGCGAGCACTCTCAAGCTCAAGTGCTTGAAGAATTGCATCTTCCCTTCGAGCATATTTTACTGCTTTCTTATTTGCAACGGCCACAGAAGCCTTGGCTTTCTCAATAAATTCATCATACTCCCCACATCGAAATGCCTTCACTCTTTTAGACTTTTCAAGATTATACCAGTCACTATATCAATAAAAAGGACTTTGTTAGCATATGAAATTAGTAAATAAATATAAGCCAGTACCTTGAACATAACAAAAGAATTTAGGATTTTTAAATGAATCTGACAGAAGAAACAAGGAAAGCAAGTGTGTCGTCCTTAACCACAGCCCAAAAAGAGCAAAATTATAATAATGGTAGTAAAACATCAATGCCATCATTAGGCAACGCTACTTCCTACCCAAAATGTAAGAGGAAAAGTTTAATAGCAACAAAGGAACAAAGGGAAAATGAGAAAGATAATAGAAATCTCTAAAGATCTGCTTAGTAGACCATTTGAAAACAAGAAATTTAATGAAAACAGAGTTGTATTTCATGTTTTCAAATATATGTTTGGTAATCCAAACAATTGTTCAAAATGTCATTTTCAGGATTTTCATTATTTGGAACACAATCGAAAATACATTTGTCAAACACATCATTGAACTCAGTATATCTGAAAACATAAAACAGAATCCAGATTTCCTACTACTCCAAGTGCCATCAAAATATTAGCCCCAACCACATTTTTACTTTCCAAATCTAGAAGCTACAGAATGTTTAGCAGAACCCTCCAAGAGATAGTCGAGGTTTAAAACTTGAGATATATATATAAAGAACTAAAATCTCCCAGTGAAAAATCTAGAGTAAAAGAAAGAACTACGTTGTCAATGAGAGGGGGCGAAGGGAAGGGATGCACGGGAGAAAAATAAAAAAGATCATTCCCCCATCAATTTTCTTGCAGAAGCAAAACTTCCAAGAGTCAACAACGACATTTTCTGTGAGATAGAAGACATAGCAACTCAATATTGCATAAAGTCTTGGAAATTTAGAACGGACAAGATTTCCCTCCACTACTGATCCTTCACAAATGCAATTTCTTCCAATTACCAATGTTTTTACTCAGGTACTGAACTTAATTGATTTTTTTTCTTCTTCTTTTTAATCGTTTGCCCTCTTTCTAGTTGCCCTTGAGAGCCTTTATGATGTCCCTCTGCCATTGTATTTGTTTTTATATCTTACAATCCGATAACGAAATATTGTTTCGTACAAAAGTAAATAAACTGTTAAAGACCCAAGGACACAGGAACCCTAGCTCACCCCTCTGCAGCTCTATCCATTCATGTAACCAAATTTGCAAACAATGCTGACAAGCCAAAGAGGAGCCTGATGAGAGCCCAATCACAATCAAAAGGTGACATGGGTACAGGTAGTTCTTTTGTTTTAGAGCGTGGTGTGTTTTGAAGCACAACACAACAACCCCTGATCAAATAAATCTAACAAGGCTGAACACATACACAAATCATGAACACCAAACGTAAGCACGAGAAGGCAAAAGGAAAAAAGGAGAAAAAAAAAAAAAAGAAAACATCACATGCCCTGCCCAACAGAGAATGAAGCTTGAACCGGCCAAAACCCCAATTATAGATAGTATTCAGTATACAGAAACTACAAATTTTAAACAAAGTGAAACGAAAATGCTCAACAATTCACAAGTGCAGTTCAAAAGAACTTAGAAAGAAACACTCACATGCTTGCATCCTCACGGCCAAGAAGCTTCACCGGAGTACCTGATTTTGGGGAAACCAAGCAGTTCTTGGACAGCTCCTCAAGACCCATAATCCGGCCAGGCCACCACGACCCGTTACGGCGGCGAACCCAAACTAAACCACCCACCGATGCATCAATAGCCTTACTGGAATTATACCCATTAAAGCTGTCCATCTCAGTATCCCCCGGAAAACCAAGCTTCCCAATACCTCGTTTTCAGAAACAAAGACATATATAACTCAAACCTAAAAGCCAAAGAAAAGAGAAGTAAACAACAAGTGATGAGCAAGCAATCAATCAAAAACCCAGAAAAAGCAATACAATCAAGAGGACTAAACAAATAGACAAAACCCATTTGCTATTCCCAGTGGGGAAAAGTAAAGAAAGAAACCTGGATTGAAGGGTAGTTGAAAGTGAAGAAGATCTACCAGTATCTTGAGGAAAACGATCAGCTACTTGAGCACTGAAAACTATGTTTATTGATTTGTTTGTTTGAAGTGATTTGCAACCGCGGATTCTATTTTGCAAGCTGATCCAAGATCATCAACTCTCCAGATGAAATATGAAGTTCCATGGAGGAGGATCCAGAGTATGCTAAAATGGAGAGCGGGACTGAGACAGAGTGTGTGGGCTTTGGATCAAAACAGAGCATTTGCACTTGGTTGTAGCTACGCGAGAGAGAGATTTTACTCTCTTCTTTTTTGTTGCTTACAAACTTGAAATTCCTTTTTTCATTTTTCTTTTTTAGTGTATGGTTAAATTTGTTGAACCCATATGGAGTGATTCTTTAGCCTCTTAGTTATGTGCCAAATTCTTTTCTTATAAATATAAATCAGCTTAGAAAAAAGGCAAAAAAAAAATAAATATTATTTTCATCCTTATCGTTCAAGATTTATTCTATTTGAGTTTCTATACTGTAAATACCTTTATTAACCTTCATTTTATAAATTTTGAAAACCTACTTATATTGTCTTTTCTAGTATAGAGATTGCTATTGTTACTTAACCAGTTTGAAAAAAAAAAAACCTCAAAACACTAATTTTAAGATTTATTAGGCAAGCTAAAATGAAATCCAAAATTGATATTCAAACAAAAAAAAGGAAAAGTGAAGCAGGTAAAAGTTTCATTCCAGACCTTTCTAGCTTAAAAAAACTAAACCAAATTAGCCCCCTATTCTATTGGACCTTTGCATAGGTTCTTTGACTTTTGCTGTGGGGTAAAGGATGTCGGCTCATTTGCCAAAGTTTCCCTTCCCAAACAATTCCAGGACCCTTTTTATGTACATTATCGGGAAGAAAAGGCTAAGAAAAAGAGCTACATATAATAATAGTAACAGAAACAGCCTTCAAGGAATAGCTTCATCAAGCCGTGATTGCACAACATATTCAATGGAAAGATGAACAAATTTTTATTTCCAATCTCTGTGTATTACAAGAGAGTAAGAACCGCATATGTTGGCAGTATAACAGGCCAAATGAAAAGCACACATTCCAGTTCAGAAATCTTGAGGCCCTTTTCCTATGCTAATCTGCAATAGCCACTAATTTACAACAAGTTAGAATATTTGATTTAAACATTTCGAACCTTCTGAGATCCCAGTTATGGCATGGATGGTGTGTGTATGGCGCAGAAAATGTTGTATATTTCAGTTTCTGGGCATTGGTTCAACCGACCTGATCTTGTAATTCACTTTACATAGCTCGCCAACGAGGGCCCTTTTGCAGGACTTTTTTGTATTTGACACAGATAAGAGCAACTTTTGCAACCTCTCGTACTGTGCTCAATGTCTATTATACACAACCTTGATCAGTCATAGCTTGAGCAACACTCAGAAAAGCAGAAATGACTGCTCCGTGAACAAGAGCCCTATTTTCAAGCAGATGAAAAGCACATGAGGCTTGAGAAAAATCAACCTTATCAATATCTTTTTGTTTTTTTATCAAGCATAAGATACTTCAATCGTGTGCTTCGTCCATGAATTAACCAGCAGGAAAAGTAAAAATTAAGTGGAAATGTCGAATGATGTTGTTCTTTACTTTTCATTCTTTTAATTATTTTCCCTCTCGATCAAACTAACAGTTCTAAGAGGATAAAAATTTTAGCAATCACATTATGGAGCTAAGGTGGAGTAGAACTCACTCGGGACTCTCTTTTTGGTAACCAAAATCAGCTGCTGCTTTGAGGGCCCTCTGATAAGTCTGTTTCATAGCTTCCTGCAAGTTAAAATGATACAAAAATCATACATAACACCTCCCTCATTGTACATTAGGAGGGTCTTTTATAAATATCATGGATATTACATCCCTTTTATAAATTTCAATCATCAATAAAGTTGTCTCTTATAAAAAATATACGATTTAAACACCCTGAAAATCAAATAAATAAGGTCACATTTGATAACCATTTGAATTTTGGTTTTTAGTTTTTAAAAATTAAACTTATAAACACTACTTCCACCCTTCTTATAAATTGTTTTCAAAATTCAAGCTCAATTTAAAAACTAAAAAAGTAATTTTTAAGAACTTGTTCGTTCTTTGAATTTAGCTAAGAATTCAAATGTTTCCGTATGAAAATGAAAATATTATAAAGAAATAGAGAGAAAACAAGCACAAATTTCAAAAACAAAAAACAAAATGGTTTGACACGGGCTTGAGATTTAGTTACATGCTCAAGCATAAAATGGGGATAATAACCTCACTTGTTAACAGCAATAATTTTCAAGTCAGCAGTCAGCCAACATTGTCAACAGACAATCTCCTTTCTTATTTTTAAACTTGGTAAATTCAAGTTCTAGATGACCGAGCATAAAACATCTTAAGCTTATGCAGAATCCATCCAGCAGAAAATGTCAGATCAAGAGTTTTTACACTTCTTCAATTTACCGGCTTCAGGTTAGAGTGATCACATTTAGTACTGTGATTCAGAAATTATTCTCATCACTGAAAGAAATTAGCATGTGTTTGAAGGTTTGACGACATGCACAATGCTGCTGATTAATTGAATCTGGCAAATAAGATATCCAGAAGTATTTCCCTTAATCGAATAATCTCGCTAGAGGATAGGCTAAACGATACACCCTCACCTGCAGTTTAGATTCGAAGTCCTCCGGAGACCAATGCATCAAATTACATGCATGGTTTAATTCAAGTTCTCCAGCAACAACCTGCAACAAGAAAGCAACAATGACCAGCTAAGATTAAAAATTTAATAAGCAATAAAAGTGGAAAGATCCAGAGCCACACGACAGATTCCTTAAATTTATGAATCAAATGTCCGATGCATTGCAACTAAATTTGAAATAAGAATATCTGTAATGCCAGTGCATACTACGTGAAGCAGTGAATCATGAATGTTAATTCCAGTTCTTCATATTTCTGAACTACAGATTCTCTCAATGCATCTTCTTATAGCTCTAAATATTTGATGATGATATTCACTCCAACAATAATCTTACTTGAACAGATCTGTACACAACTGTGTCCTTGAGTCATGAGAAGATCCACTTCAACAAGGTGAAAAAATTTGGAAATAAGCGATGCTTAAAACAGTAGGGTATATTGTGAAGCTTCAAAACTAGTGCTTAAGATCAAAATCTTTTGAAGAACCATAGGGAAATTAGTTGCCTAAAAGTTTTAAGAGCATCCTGTGATTTTAACCAACATAGCAGTGAGAAAATCAATTTCCTTTAAGATGTTTGTAGAACATGCATCATGCACAGAGTGAATGAAGTGAATCGCACCCCTCCAGCACCTGCAGCCATTGCAGGAGCAATGAGAATATTAGCTTTTCTTAGCACATCAACAGCCTCAGGAGTACAGGGCATATTTGAACCTACGGGAAAAAAAGCACCAGCAAGTGATAAGTAAGCATAAAAATAAAATAATGATGGGGAGAAACATGGAAATTAACAAAAACTGTGTTTACTACCTTCTATTAGAATACGACAGCCAGAATTAATCAGGTTTATGGCATCGGCTTGATCAATTTCATTATGGTAAGCACAAGGAAACGCAACATCACACCTTTCATTCCAAGGTTTAGCTTCATCATAATACTTAGATCGAGCATAAGTCTTTGAATAGTCCCTGAGAATACCACATTGCACAATTTAAGAAATATGAGTAACTAAAATGACAGAGAAAATGCTGAAAGACAATAACGTAAGTGGTAAGATCACACCTTAAACTTCTCTGCTGAGCCTTGATGTCTCTCAAAAAGGATATCTTCACGTAGTCGAATCCATCTTCATCCACTAAATATCCCTTTGAATCTGAGCTTGATTTTAACATGTCAAAAGAACAAGCTATCAATTCTCTTGATTGCAGTTGCCAATACCAAGACACAGTAAGACCTTTAATTTTGCAACGAAGTATGATTGATCCTACTTTAAGTTGTAGCTAATATAAGACGAGAAATAAACTAATCTTTTCATCTAAATATCAGTCTATAAGAGTTTTCAGATGAATCTAACTCAGATAGGACCATGGATTAGTTGCTGGTAATCCAGCGTTAAAAAATTAAGTTTAGAGATCATAAAAAAAAAAACAAATGTCCTGATGGCACTTTAAATCACAGCATAGTTAAAAATAATAATCATAATGCCTTAATACAATACTCCGAAAGAAGTCCAAGTAACAATGCAGAAACATAAGGGTCCTGCATAGTTCAACAACGAAATGAAGTCAGAGTTGTGAAACAAAAACATGTTTAGCAGGAAGCCCAATATCTCCATTTCGTGACACGTACTGTAAATATTTCAACTGAATGCAATGCACACAGTTTAGATGATGCTTTAAAATGACAGAAAGACATAATTTTTTAAAAAATAATATTTAAATAATATATTTAGAAAAAACACAATAATTAGAGCTATCCACAAAACACATGCCAATGGGTGGTACAGGCTAGACTTAGAACAAAAAAAATACAAGAGCCGGCATGTAGGACCTATTTGATTGGTATTAAAATATCGAGCCAAAAAAAGAACATAGGAAGGGAACAACTTCCTCACCTAGTCAGATAACTTGGTAATGAAAATGAAGATGGATGACCTACAACGCTAGAAGAAAAGTACTACAGCAATTTCTATCTCATTGTATAGGTCATCTGGTTCGAAGAAATATTTGAGAATCACCTGAGACAGTAATGGGGAGGGCACCATAAGCAATAAGCTTTTCAAGGACATGCATCGCAATCTTCCCAGAACCGCTTACAACACATCTGGATTTAAAATTCGTAAAAGGATTTTGAATTAAAAATAAAGCTTTCAAGCACCACTAAATTTTATGAAAGAACTCTAAAAGGCATATACGCATGACAAATAAGTTCAACATAAATTCCGCTGAATAAAGTACTTCTATACTAAATGGTAAATAACTCCTAGATTTTAATGAGAACTTTTAGGGGTGGGTACTAAACCTTAATCCTTTGAGTTCTTTATTCATGTCTGCAAGTATAAGCTGTGCAAAGAAAACCTGCATGTGAGAGGGAAAATTGTCAACTTTAATACTTATACAACCTTAACGTGTTCATGGATACTTCAGCTCACAACAAAGATGAAGGCATAAAAAGGGATGACACCGAGTAACCATCTAAGAAGCCACGATCAGACTGTATCTGAACCCATTGAAACCTGCCCACCATATAGATAGAGCATAAAAAAAGATGGGATGTTATTTACCAGACCATATCCAGTAGCTTCTGTTCGGAGGCTAGACCCAGACCAAAATATCCTCGGTCCTGTAAAACTTCCCTGCATAAGTAAGAATCCACAACATATATCTTAAGTATATAACCTTATAATGAAATTCATTCACAGTGCAATCTGAAATGATGATAAGTTGTTGAGTACGTCATGCTCATGTGTATCAAGCCCACAACAGGTTCTAAAATTAGTTTATAGATCCATTAAAAAACTAATAATTCTTTCTGAATAATCTTTCTTAAAATTCATACCAATATGTCACTTCCTTTAAATTCCAGAAGAATATAATGAGAAGCAGAGCACAAGATACACATTCTGTTTTTGCCCTTTATATTCCATTATTAACATTAGACGTGAAAAATGAGCTCTTTTTTTTTTTTTTTAATACGTAAGAGTTTTAAAGTACCTCAAAATGACCTGCTAACCGTCGATATTGTCCAAAAAGATATCCCATTTCTCGCGTACCAACACCCATCTCCTCAGAAGGAAGGTCCTGACAAGAATTACAATTTAGCATATTATTATATACTAAAGTTCCAAACTGAAAATTTATGTGTATATTAAAAGAATAAAAAACCAATTTTTTCCATTTACCTTATCAGGGCCTAAGTAGCGATATATCTCGTTTATGAAACTTTGACAAAAGCGCATAATCTGCTAATTTATTAGAGGCTTTTAAAATTTATGGAAGTGTAAAAGATAGATGACATCATATAACAGTATACAGTTCACCTCATTATCACTTTTTCCCCTTGGATCAAAATCACTTCCACCTGCTGCCCCTCCTAATTTGTAGGGTGATAATGCATTTTTTAAAGTCTGTAGATGGACAGAAGATTTTGTAAGAAACAAACTTCGTTGAAGACAAGATATTTACAGAAGATGGGGAGAGAGAGTCTCACAGTGGCAAGTAATAAAACATTATTCCAACTATCATATAAAGAAATGATGTTGTAAGTGTAAAAAAAAAAAAAAAAAAAAAAAAAAAAAAAAAAAAAAAAANCGAAGGGAACAGAAAAAAACTGCCTCATCCCCAAAAACACATAAAAACCCCTCTTATCCCAAAGAACTTTTTCTTTTTCTCTCGAGCTGAAGGGACCAATTAAAAGCTCTTGTAAGATTAGGCCAAAATTTTAGATTCCTTCTTGAAAGAATAACTGCCAAGAATAAGACAAGCAGGCCTTTGACACGTCTAGGAATGGCTGTTTTCCACATGAAAGACTTCACCAAAGATTTCCAAAACCATGCTGCATCCAAGCAAGGAAAAGGTTACACTGAGTTTCCTCCTCATTTTTGCACAAAGCCCACCATGTTGTAATTTGTGTCTTATCTTAAGAAAATTTTGACTTACTAGTCTGCTATCTTCATTTCACCTCAAAGACAGCAGTTTGGTGCATACTTTGTAGGATGTACACATATGACGAATCTGTTAGAATTTCGATTGTCATTCTTTCTTAGGAATGTGAGCAGCTGTTTTACTTCACATTCAAGAAGAGAATCTTTATTAAGACAATTAATTCTTTTCAAGCTGATATAATACAAGAAGTAGAATGTAATTTGTTTCAGTGGGGAGCACCACCCCGAGTGTGGAGAAAATTTTCATCCATTTGGATGTTTTTGGTCCTAAAGAGGATATATTGTGACCTTTATGGTAATGTTTGCTTTTAAGAAAAAGTATTTCTCTAACCCCCCCCCACACACACACACACACACCAAATTAATGGACCATGAATCCATATAAAATTAAGAAGAAATGAAAATAGGAAATCAACTAGGGTATGTTTAAACTGTTCTCTCATGTCTCTTAGAAAGCAACCAGCCCATGTTCTAAATTTCAACATGAAGAAACTTTATTGACTACTTTGCAACGCATAATCACAAATCACTATTCCCTAAAACTTGGCCATTTGCGCTTCAAAACATCAAATAATCTCACATCAAAGAAATATGCAGTAACCCCAAGTGAATAAAATCAGCCGTTATCCACTTATAATAAAATTTGACCTGATCCATACAGATGTCTGGAATTTAACAACACAATACTCATACTAAAATAGAAGGAGAATACCAGCATTCAGTTCCTTACCTGTTCAAAACCAAGAAACTTGGCGATGCTTAAGTTCATCAATGGATGAAAACGAAGACCACCCCTACAAGGGCCCAAAGCCTGGTTAAATTGAACTCGAAAGCCTCGATTGACATGTGTCTCACCTCTGTCATCGACCCATGGAACTCGGAAAAGAACCATGCGTTCAGGTTCTAATAAGCGCTCCATAATGTTGACATAGCTGATTTTTAAGACATATAATTCCCACTCTTTAACTATAAATAACAGAGCATTACAAAATTTTATATTCAAGGTAAACGTTTTTTTGGAAGAGAAACAAATTTCATTGATAAATGTTCATCAATAAAGGAGTAAGAACTTCCAACACCTAAAGGTGGGTTACAAAAAAAAAATCTTCAAGGTAAACTTACTGAGCATTTTTTGCAATAACCCTTTCTAAGGCATGTACTGCTTCTTGTACTGCTTGTATGAACTCAACTTCATGAGGATCCCTTTTTAGTGCAGCTTCAATGATCGATCCAGCAGTTTTTGACATGAGAGCTTTGTTTGAAGATAATAGCCATAAAAGGACAAGTGTAAGAAAATATTATGAAAAAGGCTTCTATTTATTTAATGCAAGCACGTACGAGAATGGTAAAATGCACACGCAAGCACCAATCTTTAAAATGTTAATTTCAAGTACAAGGGATCAACTAGAAGTCTCGAGAATATTGTCTTTTCTGTCAATTGAACATGGCCCTCCAAAATTGAAAACCTAATTTCACCCAAAGATTGGGGAGAAATAACATAAAGAACATAAAAAATGTGGAGAACCCCTACCTTTTACATAAATAGGTTTATCAACAATAATCTTGTCCTTGGAGGCCATCTGAAGCCGAAGAGCCTCTTTATGAAGTAGACTGTTGTTGTGTTCTTCAAGTGCACTCATCTGCATGTTTCGGCTGCCTTCATTTCCATAAGGATTTCTCCTGTGCTTCCGGCCATACTCCTTACAAACAGAACAAAAGATCCTGGCAGTTCCATCCTTCACATCAACATAAGCCCATTTATATGTATCAGCCCATTCCTCCCTCCATCTTTTCACAACCTTCTTTTTCCTTTTGGCTGGTTGTGTCTTTGACATATCTTGATCATCATTGGAAAGTTGAGAAATCAATACCACATGCTTACTCTCATCATGATCTTCTGCAGATGGTTCTCGTGCTGGTCCACCTATTATAGGAGTGCTAGCAAATGAGGGGTCGTCATCTCCAGGTCCAATTTCCAAATCAATCTCTTCTCCAAGCTCTCGAACTACCAAGTGATGCCTCTGTGCCTGCTGAATCAAGTTCATATCATCCATTGAGGTATTCATGCCTAATCCACCAACCGGTAGCAACATCCAGCATGTCAATTTCACCTATTCCTCAAAGTAATTTGTTTCTGTTGGAATAGAAGGAAACCATGTCACTCTAACTTCCGAAATGAACTTTTAGTTCCTACACACTAATCCACGGGGCTGTAGAAAATATCATAGTATGTACGCTTCCAGATGATATAGTAGTACAAGTGGTCATAGTTAATTGATTTTTACAATTCTCTACAAAAATTAGGGCATGATTCCAACCTCTCTCTTCCAAACTTTGACTGCCTTTAATCAAAGCGAAAATGTTACAAAATTGAGGAACAGTGGAGGGCCATGTTGTAGTTTCTGTATTATCCCAAACATCTGAACCGCCCCAACCCCACCCCACCCCCAAAAAAAACAGTATTCCCAGTCAATTGCATCCAGAATACAGTAAAAGAGAACGAAATCCTGAATTACCAACAATTCATAAAGACTTAAATTAGAATCAACAACCAAACAGCTAAAAAAATAAAAATAAAAAATAAAAAACTCCCAATTGGAAGCTGTTTCCCGATCTTTCAAGTATTCAAGATGTCAAAGATTCAAGAAATCAACAGTACAGTTCGGCCATAATTTCACTATTCAAAACTTACAGTATCGTAGTGGCCACCCGAGCAGAAATTCCCTAGCCCAAGCTTCCTATTCGTTTCTCCAGCTACAAAAGCTCCGGTAGACGAAACCAAAGAGTGAGATCGAGCAACTGTGAGTAGGTTCTCTGATCAGCCACTCCGACGAAACTTCCGGCAGTGGATAAGAAAGAGAAGGTTATTCCGGTAGCAGAAGGAAGCGAATTCTCGCCGGAAGAAACTGCAATGGAAGAATTACGAATGATTTGTGAGCAGAATTCGAGAAAAAAAAAAATCCAGTTGATCTCTTTGACGCGTGTTAGAAGAAGAGCTGTGGGCAAATACCATCTTCCCCTTCCCCAGTTTTTACTTTCTTTATTCGTCTCTGACATTTTCCTTTTTTCCTTTTTTTTTCTTTTTAGTTTCTATTTTTGAAAAAACAAAACCTATTTTATTATTTCCACTGTTCCTTTCTTTTAAAATTACAATAGAACGCTGTCATTAAATTTCAAAATTAAAAAAATAAAAAAAAAATAACAAAATCAACGTCAAATGTAATTTCACCATTTTTTATTCTTACAATTATGTTTAGAAATTTTTATTTGAGAATTATTTTTTTTTTATAAAAAAAAAAAAAAAAAAAAANTTAGAAAATCTTAAAGCGCTGGAATATTATAAAAGGAGATTGGTGGACCCCACACGTGGGACGGCAAATCATTGGTTAATTTTGGACGGAGAAAGAACGCGGTGAAGCCAATTCCCATTGTCACACGGCGCGTATTCGTTCTCGTCGTTGCATTCTTCTAAAAACCCTAGAATATAGAATTGAAATTCTCTGTATCTTTTTTTTTTTTTTTGTTCTGAGGAAATTCATTTCTGTTGTGATCATGGGTAATACGGAGAAATTGTTGAACCAGATAATGGAATTGAAGTTCACGGCGAAATCCCTGCAGCGCCAAGCGAGAAAGTGTGAGAAGGAGGAGAAATCCGAGAAGCTCAAGATCAAGAAGGCTATGGAGAAGGGAAACATGGACGGGGCACGAATTTATGCCGAGAACGCGATCCGGAAGCGTACGGAGCAGATGAATTATCTCCGGCTCGCTTCGCGGCTCGATGCGGTCGTGGCTCGTCTCGATACGCAGGCGAAGATGTCCACTATAAACAAGGCTATGGGCTCGATCGTCAAATCCTTGGAAAGTACTTTGGCGACTGGTAATCTGCAGAAGATGTCGGAGACCATGGATCAATTTGAGAAGCAGTTTGTGAACATGGAGGTCCAAGCTGAGTTTATGGAGAATGCGATGGCAGGTTCGACTTCTCTGTCGACTCCAGAGGGAGAGGTTAATAGTTTGATGCAACAAGTGGCCGACGACTATGGATTGGAGGTTTCTGTGGGTCTTCCCCAGCCGGCAGGTCACGCTGTGCCGACCAGGGAGACCGAGAAAATCGACGAGGACGACTTGACAAGGCGGCTTGCTGAGCTTAAGGCCAGAGGGTAAACAATTTATATTAGAATGAGATCCTATATCATATCGCTGTAAAATCTACGTATTTCATTGCTGACTTGTATTAGTACCTACAAGAACTTATAATATGTATAAATTTGAAGCATTTGATATGCGACATGCTTGCTGCATACTGCACTGCATATTACAATTGATGCCTTTTCTAAAATAAACTTTGCCATTATGTTTATTTGATCATTTGGGTTGATATCTCGTACCTTTTTGCGATGTGTTCTGGAAAAATTTTATAGTTTTCAAGAAACTACTTTGGAACCTTACGTCCTAGAGTTGAAAACATTTTGTTTCAAGCTGTTCTAAGACTGGTTGGCATACAACACCTATGCTCAACCTCGTTGGATTCTATCGGGGACACCTAAAATAAGAGGGGAGGTTCAAATCTTCCACCCGACCCACCTTCTTTTTCCAAAAAAGAACTAAGGTTGGAATTCTGGAATTTTGGAGAGAGGTGGTCAGAAACATGATTTTTCTGGAGTTCATTGGGATTGGACGAGGTTTTGGATGCCTCTAGTTGATTTTGGTTAGGCTCTCTGGGGACATGGAAGAATGGTTATGGTTGCATATTCCCAATTTCTTGCAAGTACCCTTAGAACTCAATGGTTATGGTTATGGTTATGGTTATGGTTGATTTGTGTGTTGTCTTCTTAGAACTCAAGGACATAGGACATAGTTGTATGCTTAACCTATAGAACCGATCCTATGCAGGTAAGGCTGTTGATTTGTCTGTTTTCTGTATTTGGATTGGTTTAAGGAATGAGCTTTATAAGGCTAAATTTAGATGGCATGTATTTGGATAATGGATTTGTGATCCATAAAAAGTTCATGGCACAGTTTGAGATCTAACCCTTAGAAATCTGTTTCAATTCTTGGAGATTACTGTAAAATAAGCATAGTTATGCAGCAAATGTAGACTTGATTCTCAACTTGTGGCACTATATAATACATGTTGAATGCGTGAGTTTGACTCTCCTTGAGCGAAAAACTAGACTAAATACACTGGAATTTGGAGGACATATACCATGTAGGAAAGGAAAGGGTTATCTTATCTAGTTGCTAATATCAGGATTACTAGAATAGGGTGTGTGCAGCAGGGTGATCTCATATTTGAGAACATTAGCTGTCAGTTGCAATTTTGTAATCTGGTAGAATTATCTAAAATTTAGTTGATAAGATACAGATTATCATCTCATAGATTAAATGGTTCAATCGCCCACTTTTTTACTTTTTTTTTCCCACTACGTGCCATCCACTTTAGGGTTTCTTGTTTTGGTTTGAACGTTCAGGTTCTTTATTGAAAATTTATTGTTTTAAATACTTTGAATTACTCAGAAATTTATTGTTTTAGGTTTGGACAATCTTAGAGCTATTTACTCAGAAATTGAATGAAGACATAATCCCTTAAAAATTGGTAAGATATAGGTATATTTTCCCTTTATTTCTACTAGTGTAGTATAGGTATATTTTCCCTTTATTTCTACTAGTGTAGTATAGGTATATTTTCCCTTTATTTCTACTAGTGTATCTTCCTCATTTTAAATGATAATATATAGTCATTTTCCCAATGGCACTCAACTTGGCTTTTATAATTATTTTTGGTTGGATTTTAGCTTTTAAATCTTCTTTAGTGTGGTCACGTGAATGTGTAGCCTTCGCCTTCATCTATCACCTATTTATTTTAGTTTTAAAATTCTTATACTTGAATTACTTTACATGATAATACGTTTGAATTTTTTCATAAAAAATAAATAAACTTAGATTTGAAATCAAGTGTGATTTGAAGTTTCATTCTACTTTGAAAATTTATTATGCAATCTTATTTACTAATTTTACATCACCAACATCCTAGTTTTTTTTTTTTTTTTTTTTTTTTTTTTTTTTTTTTTTTTTTTTTTTTTTTTTTTTTTTNTTTAATATACTTTTAAATGCCTTGCAAAAAAGAAAAGAAAGAAAGAAGTGGAAACATAAAAGTAATTTAACATTTTTCTAAAAAAATGAAAATAATCATAAAAATAATGAAGTTGCATAAGACTAAAAGAAGGCTAGTGGAAAGAAACACCGGCCAAAAGATCTTTTAATTTTGCAACGAAAGATTTTATTTTTAAAAAATGAAAAAGAACACGTTGAGAATGGAAATTAGCACGTGGACGAAGAAGTGCGGCCGCCAATATACTATAAATCTTTTCTTTTTAATTTGTTGGACGCCGCATTCGCATCAAGCTGCGCTGTTAACCTTCTCTTCATCGCCTCTTTTCTGTTGGCTCTTCTTAATCCAAGTCCCACCAAACAACACCCACTTCTCAATTCCTTCTAGTTTCCCTTTTTCAACTGTTAAATCACTCTTCAATTTCTAATTTCCGCAGTAAAGCCAATCATTCATGGCTTCCCTCAGGTGGGTTTCTTGGATTTTGATCGCCCATTTGTTTGTTTCAACTTCTGTGCACTCAGATTCTTCGTCGAACTCAGAGAATCTTGCAGAAATTCCTATTAAGTTCCTCCAATTTGCTAAGGAGCCAGAGCTGTTTGATTGGATGGTGGGAATCCGGAGGAAAATTCACGAGAACCCAGAACTTGGTTATGAGGAATTCGAGACCAGTAAGCTGATTCGAGCAGAATTAGATAAATTGGGCATATCTTATAAATACCCAGTTGCCGGTACTGGAGTCATCGGCTTTGTTGGTTCTGGTCAGCCCCCCTTTGTGGCCGTTCGAGCAGATATGGATGCTCTTGCTATGCAGGTTTGAATCGATTGGTTGACCTATAGAACTCTTTTTCAATTACTCATAGTTGGTAGTTTAGTTAAGTGTAGAGTGAAGATTTCCCTCCAGTTGTTTGATCATATGTCTGAACACCAACGATCCTACTCTTTTTCTGTTTGTTATAATTTGATCCCTTGACGATGAGTTCAACAGTAATTTTCCAGGACCTGTTTGAATTTTTTATGGAGTAATTGTTTTTACAGGAACTGGTGGAGTGGGAGCATAAGAGTAAGGTTCCTGGGAAGATGCACGCTTGTGGTCATGATGCTCATGTTGCGATGGTCTTAGGTGCTGCAAAGATCCTTCAAAAGCACAGTGAGGAGTTGAAGGTAAGCAAGCATCTCGTGGATCATTTTTCCAAATCTTAAATTTCTTGGGAAAGATCTGGTAGGCACTTTTATGCTTAGTTTGGGATCCAGATTTAAGGTATTTATCTGCGATTGTTTTGGTTGGATGATAATCTGGTTCCATGGACTTATTCTTATGACACAACCAGGATATCTATGGAGATCATGAATTATAAAATTGAATCTTCCATGGTTACCTTCCTAGGCGTCACTAAGATCTTAATAGAAAATGTGAGTGAACAAAAGCGCTTCAAAATGTTTTCATATTAGAAGATGAACCTTGAAGTTTATTTAATATACTGAACCACACTGAGCTGACTAATTGGTTTTATTTGATTGAATTGGGTGCACTTCTTCTTTCTTTCTTTCTCGAAGTAAGCTTATCGAAATTCTGGCTCTAAATTTGTGTTTAAGAGGCATTACCTTACTCAAAGGTATAAAACTGATATAGCATCTAAGCATTTGACTTGGTGGTAGTTTGAAGTTGGAGGGTCAGTCAAATGATATCTGCAAGAAAAATATGATGCTAGAAAAGGATTCACTTGTGGGGTGGATGTTCCCTAATCTCTTACATCTTCACAATACTCTAGTCCATAGATAATGTTCTTGGTGGTTTGCTTTGATTTTCATTCACTTAACAGGGAACAGTTGTCCTGGTTTTCCAACCAGCTGAAGAAGGAGGTGGAGGTGCCAAGAAAATTATAGAAGCTGGAGTGTTGGATAATATCCAGGCTATCTTCGGGTTGCATATTGCTCATAATATACCTCTGGGTGAAGTGGCTGCACGACCAGGACCCATGTTGGCTGGAAGCGGCTTCTTTGAAGCAGTAATCAGTGGAAAAGGAGGCCATGCCGCCATTCCTCAGCATTCTATAGACCCACTTTTGGCTGCTTCTAACGTGATTGTGAGCTTACAACATCTTGTTTCAAGGGAAGCTGATCCACTAGATTCACAGGTAAGCAATTTAGAATGGTTAAATGTACGTTTTGGAGTGATTTTAACCCTTTCAAAATCATTCCTAACCACGACCTTCTCATATATTGTGTTAAGCTGTACTACCCTTGTGCTCTTCACTCGGAAATGTGCAGGTAGTAACAGTTGCTAAGTTCCAAGGAGGTGGCGCATTCAATGTAATTCCAGATTCTGTTACCATAGGTGGCACTTTCCGAGCTTTCTTGAAGGATAGCCTGGTCCAACTTAAGCAACGTATTAAAGAGGTATACAAATTTGAGTTGTGGATTGAACACTTCTGGTTGAGTACTTAAGCATGTTCATTTCAATATCGGGCATTTGACACTGATCAGAATGATATTTTGGATTATTCTTAATGTACTATTCGAACCTTTGGTCGATAACCTCTTGGTCGAAGATAGATGCATTACCCAATTGAACTATGTTTAAGTTGATAGAAGAAAATTGATATGTGTTAATTTATAAATGGTGTTCTCGTTTTCTCCTTTTAATAGGTTATCACTGGACAAGCTTCCGTGCATAGGTGCAATGCGACAGTCGATTTTTTCGAGAATGAGAAACCTATTTTCCCTCCAACTGTGAATGATAAAGAGTTGCATGAACACTTCCAAAATGTTGCAGGAGATATGCTTGGCATTGATAAGGTCGAGGATATGCAACCACTTATGGGATCTGAAGATTTTTCGTTTTACCAAGACTTGATTCCGGGGTACTTCTTCTTCCTTGGAATGGAGAACGAGACATCGGGTCGGCTCGATTCTGTGCACTCCCCTTACTTTCGTATCAACGAAGACGCACTCCCTTACGGTGCAGCTCTTCATGCATCATTGGCTACAAGATATCTTCTTGAGCTCCAGCCACAAGTTACTTCGTTGGAAGAAAAACGACACGACGAATTGTAAGTTGTCTATCGATCCCCTTGATTGTATGTTCCAATCGAGTTAAAGGGTATAAAACATTATCGAAACCTCATTGAGCTGCTACTGATGTCGAGATCCCTCCGCACAGCACCTGTATTCTGTTTTTCCTTTGTCATGTAAGCTTCATCTGTAATTGTACCTTCCCGAAATCAATCAGCATAAATGTTCCAAGAAAGTGAAGCATCTGCACGCTTCCTATTCTTTGTGATATATTTCTCTTACATTTATGGAATAACCTATTGTGTAAATGAGATGCTGTGAAGATTCCAAGATTTCCTTTTGACTCCAACGAACCGTGTAAAGATATATCGGTTTTGAATGTTAGATAGATGTTGCTTGACAATAATACTCTTATGCTTTCAAAAGTTGCAATATCGTTAGAATCTTGATGGAAAGTATGTTTTTAAATTTTTTCATTATTTTAATGAGTTTTAATTCAGTAGTCTTTTTATTTTAATTTTAAAAAAGTAAAAGATGAGAATAATAATAATAATAATAATAATAATAGCAGCTTCACACTTACACATTTTATTATATGGCATACTGTTGGTGTTGGAAGAACCTGATACCAAAATCAACTTCAGGCATTAAATTTTTATTCCTTACATTCAAAGGATTTAAAAATTCGACTATACTCAAAGGAGACCTCTTATCTCAGTTTCTTTGTCCGAAAAAAATTCAAAAGGATGTATATATATAATATAATATAGATTAGAAAGAAAAAAAGAAGAAGACTAAGATTTATGAGGTCTCATAAGAACACCTCCAAAAGGGAAGCATTTCTGAAGCCTAGATTATGTCAAAACCCCATAACCTTTTCAGCTACTTCTAATAAACGATCTAAAGCACTTGGAGCAAATTTTCTAGCAAAAAGAAAGCACAGAGAAGAAGGCTGATCATTGTAAAGACAAGTCTTGCCTTCAAAAATTTTCTTAAAGAACTCTTCTGTGATATCATACTTCCCAAATGTAGCAGGATGAGCTCCACCCCTGGACCAGTCCACAAACGTAAGGCTTCTGTTTGCGAGAAGATTTGACGACTCGATGCTCAACATTGTTTGGAAGTAGTGCTCGTCCACATAACATGCTGGTCTGCAAAACTCTTTAAACAGAGGGTAGTATTTCGTATCTTTAACTATCTGAACTGCAAGTTCGCGATTGACTTCGAACCATTGGTAGCCCTTGCGCCAGTCAGTGAGGTTAATCTCAGGTGCCATGTTTCTGTTGTAGCGTCCTCTTCCATGGGGTCCTTGCTCGTCGAATGAATCCACAAAGCTGTAGCGGGATCTTGCAATGTAGCGGTAGACTATGGTAAAGCTGTGGAGAGGGATGCAAGACTCGGACAGGAGAATGAACCATTCATTGGAGATATCGAGCAATGCATTAGCTACCAGTCTCCTCTCTGCATCACACATATTCATTTCGCCCCACTCTGCAACCTACCCGGGGAGAAACCACACAATGTGAATATTCTAATTCTCAATTAGACAAGAGAACAAAATAGAAGATGAAAAGTTTAATCTGAGGCAAGCAAACACAACACAGTCAAACGGTCGTTATGATAAGTTGAAAAGAAAATGCTTTTCAATTCAATAATTTCTGACAGCGGATGTATTGGCAAAGAGTCTGAAACAAATTTTGAATACATAACTTGAAATATTTCCTCGGGCTCGAACAATTCAAACCGAGACAAAGCTACAAAAACAATATGATTATCCTACAAACTCGAAAAAGGTCTCTTCTTTCTCAAGAAAAATCTATTGTTTCTTCCTAACCAAACGGTCCAGTGAAGACTAAATCACAAGAACTTCTTCAGCTTTGAAAGAATGGTCTACAAAAGACAAAAGGGTCTTGGTGGTGTTAGGTAAAGCAATGGACCAATTAAAGCAAGCATGCAAGCGATCAAAACTCAGGGCCGAAGGACAAGTGATAACAAAAACTACAATACCATTATTTATAGGTAATTATTCCATTAGCTTTATCACAAAACTCCGTCCAAATTCCAACAAATGATTAAAGAAAAAGCACATAAATCTTCAGTTCTCAAACATTTCTTGCTTTTTGATGAAACAAATCGAACAATGCCTAATAGAGAACACTATAATAGTTTTCTTTTATCCAAGAAAACAGGAAAGGAAGCAATTGCCAGTACCTGACTTGGGATCTGTCTTCCATAAAACACAGATGACGACGGGAAGTCGGCAATGTACGATGGGGTGGTATGAACATAAATGGAATATAGCCCCTCGTGACCCTTGAAGAACCGTTGCCAAAGAGGGGCCATAGGCAAAGGCCCTTTCGTCAAGAACATAAAGGCAATTTTGCGAACTCTCTTGAAGGGATACTCCTTAACTTGAGGAACAAAGGAAGCCCGCCATAGCAGCTCCTGATCACTCATGCTATGAAGAAGATTTGAAGGCGCCCTAATCCAACTATCAATGCCACTTGGCTCTTCCAAACGAGGCTGAATGATATTGACTGATGATACTACAGGGGCAGCACTTCGAACTCCAAAATATCTAATAGTATTCATACTAATAATTGAAACCCCAAGACCAAATACTATGAACATCAAGAAGAACTGCAACAACCTCATTGTAGGATATCTGATATGATTAACTCTAACTACAGCACCAAAATCCTTCCCGTCCTCCATAACTACTAATCCTGAATCCCTACTAACCTTAAATCCAACAAAAATTATTCAACATCACACTATTTATACCCACCAAACCTTCAAGCTACGCATCTTATATAGAAACAACACCAGTCACATCAACAATTTCTCACAAAAAAATAAAATTTTCCAAATTAAACCAAAAAAAATTCACCACCATCTCGAAACAGAAAACTCTGATTAGCAAGATAAAGTCGTCCCATCAGATCATCCTAAGTGATGGCACAAAGACAAAATCGAAATGCAGAGGAAACTATTGCCTTATTGAACCAGTGTACAGTGGCAGTAGCTGCTGACTTTGAGGATCGAATTGATCGCCGATTGTAATTACAGAAATGTTGAGTTGTGCGAACAAAATTTAGGAACAAGGAGTTTCGAAATCTGATTCCTCTGGTTACAATTTAGGGGTCCAAGCGGAAGCGGAAGAAGAAGAAGAAGAAGAAGAAGAACGGAGAGTTGAAGAAGGGAAAGGGGGAAATTTGGTGAGAAGCCCTAGGAGACCGGGCAGTCAATATTAGATCTCCGGTGGAATCTGCTGTGGACCGCCTGACTGCGGGTCGTGGACTGTTGTTTCAAATTTAATATAATTCGGGGGCATGTAATCAATTACTTTAATATTATTGCTTCTAACCATACATAATTTATTTTTGTAACCTAAAATGTGAATTTAATTAGGGATAAATAAAACTTTCCATATCCGCCTTCCCAATTTCTGTTTTTTAGTCTTAAAAAAACTCCCCAATATTTCACTCCTAAATCTTAATTATTTGTTTTTATCTCAAATCTCTTTCAAAATTTTATTATCGGTCAAAATGACTAAAATATCCTCACACTACCTTTTTCATCGGTCACTGTCGCACCCACTACCACCATCTTTGCTGCACACTACACATTGTACCTATCAACTACTTAGACGACCTCTTTGACAACAACCTCCAATTATTAGTTTAATATTCGTTATCTACTAATTTAACAGTGTAAAAGCATATTTTTAAGAAAATGGGAATAATTTTATATAAAAAAATGCATTTTTAAAATATTAACTTTGAAAATATTTATGGTATTAAAGTTCTTATACTTTCAAAAAAAAAAATTATTTTGATCTTTTGTAATTTAAAAAAGTGATTAATTTGGTTAATTCATTTTTTATTTTTTCCATTTTTGATTATAATTTTAACACGACATTTAAAACAAAATTTCTTAAAATACCGATATAAATTTGTACTAAAAAAACATATCTATAGGTATAATATTTACACTTAAATTTTACAAACATTACTAAATCAATCACTTTTTAATTATTAATCATTCTATTTTGTTATCTCAAAATGATGATAATAATAGTTTATAATTAAATGATTAATAATTATATAACTATTAAAACATGGATGCTAACTTCCACACGTCCCACTCTTATTCAATTTAAGAAATATATATATATTGAGTAAAATAAATAATTAGATAATTGTTAAAATATAGATTCTAACCTCCAAAAATCCCACTTGTAACCATTTTAATTGCATAAATGTGTAAAGAATATATTTAGGATTAATATAGGAAAAAAGATAACGTGACGCCTATTAATAATTCTATACAACTTTTGTCCTATACTTATAATATCTTTTTTTAATTATTTCTTCCAATTTTGGTCATAATGATAAAATTAAATATTATAAAATTTGAGATCAACTCTCTTTTAGTTTTTAGTATAAAACAATTTATATTTTTACACGTTTAGTAAACAAAAGGTGTGAGATTAACCTCTATTAATGTTATGTTTAGCTTAATATATTGTAATACGATATTGTTCATTTTAAACCTAAATTTATATACATTGGTTCTACCTCTTTCTCGAGAGGCAGAAATTGGATTTAAAATGTCGAATGAAATGACAGTTGGATACTAATCTTTTTACTTCATCACCTTCAACAAAAACTTCGAAGGCTCCCCTTTTTCAGACCCAACAATTTGAAGCCATCGAGTTGAGGAGATAATTTGAAATCACTAACTGTAAAACTATTAGCAAAAAACTCTTTAAGGCAAATCTTGAGATCCTAGATACCACTCTCAAGTACATAATCGACCCGTGACGGCCACCGAATTGGCCTTAAAAAGTTGGTACGAAACTTAAGCAACCATTTCAGATTTCAAAGTTGGCTCCAGAAAGTTTATTATAAGGATTTTAAGGATGGGAAAGTGAGCTAAAGGTATTCCATCTTTTGAATAAGTCAGGTGTGTTGATTAAGATTGCAATTTTTTGTACTTTATTTTAACGGTATAATATGAATTACATTTATCCTTACATTATTTCGTACCATAGATATTATTGATAAAATTGGGCCATAAAGATAAACCCAAATTGCAAAAAAGTTTGGGAGATAAATAAGTCAAAAAGGCCCAACATGGAATAAAAGAGTTGAACCACCAAGCAATGAAGACACATCTTCGGTTTGAACACTAAACTCACCTGGTCGGCCTAAAATTGAGGTTGAAGCTAGCCCTAAGGTCACCCTCAGGGCATGCCCTAGTTCATGCCATCCCAATGCGGCCGACTTAATCCCCTTTTAACATAATTCGAAAATGAATCGAAACTCCTCTTAAGAATTTACATTGGATAAGCACAAAGTTAATCTCTTAGACAAAATTTTGAGCTTTGAAAAGGATTAGACAAGAACACTCTTCGAAGACCTTAGAGTTGTCTTTCCTTGTAGCTCGAATTTGTTCACATGCATTTCTTCGTATTTGGCTTGTTTCCGTAAGTTTCTACTCTAATTTTCTTGATAATTTGGACTTATTCTCCGACTGCAACTTACCCGTGCTTCAATGTTTAATTTACAAAGTGTTAGATATACGACCAAATATTATGACCCTACTAGACTTCAACTTCAAAAACATGTAACATGTAGGAATAATTTTTGGGACGACAGTGACGAATTTAATAAATTTAGAAAAAATAAGAATTCAATACTATTTTTTAATAAAATCTTGTTCCAATTAGAAAAAAAAAACAAAAAATAGTATATAAAAAGTCAAAGTAATTATAACAAAAATATTAATTTAACTAAATTATAAGTAGGTCTCCTTCCGCTAGTCTCTAATATATATATATATAAGATTTAAATATATATTTAAACGTTAGAAAACTTGCTATAAAAATTTTTAAATAGAGATATAAACTTTAGAGAGTGAATTTTTTTTGAAATGATTTAATAAAATAAGTCGAGTACAACCATAAATAATGTTATTAAAACTTAGGTCCTAAATCTATAATTAAAAAAATTAATAATAATAAAATTATTAAATGGGACTTAGGGATGAAGGTAGTGGTCCTGCAAGCCATGGGAGTCATTTTCCCGGTATTGGGTTGAGGTGGGCCTAGGGCTCAAAATGCGACCCGAATCATAAATGATTCAATGTATGATGACAAATAGGAAATTTTAATTTGTCGTGTAGCGGGAAGGAAATTGGTATCCGACCGTCGGTGGCCGGGCAATTAAATTAACGGATTGTCCCGACATGTCGATTCGTCGTTGCTTTCTCTACCAAGGTCAAGGCGTCACCGATTTTTTTTTTTTTTTTTTTTTTTTTTTTTTTTTTTTTTTTTTTTTTTTTTTTTTTTTTTTTNATAATTTTTTTAAAGGATAACAAAAAAATGTTGCCACTAAAACATTTGAAAGTTAAAAAAAAAAAAAAAGATAAATATACACTCTTGAAAACTCTATTTAAAATTTAAGTAATTAAAAAATTAATTTATATAGCTTATAAAAAATCAGTAGGCTCACAACCTAAAATTAATAATTTAAAATCGTCGTCTTTTTCAAATTTAAATCGTGATTGAAAGTTATATGACATAAAAGAGTTTGTTTTCGTGGATTAATAAAAATTCTTTTAATAATAATAGTAATAAATAAATAAATAAACCCATTGAACAGCGTGAGTCCCACGTGCCTCAACCGCACTCTATCAAAAAATAAACCAATCATAGAATGCCACGATGGATTACTAGTGTCGTTCACGTGTGACCCAAACATTGGCTGAGTTGGATTTTTTAGGACCTCAATTTTCTTTTACAAAATTGCACATTCAAATTATTAAAAAAAAAAAGAGAGAAAAAGAAAATATACATTCTCTTTCTATTTAAATCAATAACTGAATAAAAGAAATGTAATACATATTGAATTTTTTTTTATAGTCCTTTTTGGAGATTTTGTTCACTTCAATATACAGAACCATAAGATTAAAATAAAACGAATATTAATTACTAGACTTTCAAAAAAAAATTAATTAACGAACGATAATGATTCGACTCTCGAGAATGATTTAGGAGGCAGGGAACAAGCGCTCCGAGAAAGTAAAAGGCAAGGATCCAAAGGGCAATGTTGATTATTTGGCCTATTTCTTTGGGGCACAAGGTCCTAGAGGAATTGATCAGTTGGCTGTGTGTATAGGTTCACTGTATATGCCATTATCATCTCACCCTCAATGTTCTTGAAGGCCTAAAATGGGCCCTCCTTGTCTTCTAATTCACTCTTTCTCTCTCGAACCAAATGTTTTTGGGAATTTTTTAACGTGTTTTAAAAGGTCGGTTAAGTATCGATCATATTAAATTTCTATCAATATGTCGATATATTTCTTTAACTATGATTTTCTTGTTTTACGGAACTAATTCGATCGTAACCTATTGAATAATTTATTGAAAAAGAAAGGCAATAAAGACAATACATCATCATACTTTATGTGACATCTCATGCCCCAAATCTCCATAAATATGAACTCTTCCACCCCCCACCAAACTAGCAAAGCCAAAAAGAAAGAAAAGAAGCTCAAAAAAAGCTCCATACCTTATAACAATGGATGATTTGCTTTGGAATGGCTCATGGAACAACGGAGAAGACGACGGTTGCAAAGAAAGCCTGCTTTTCTCAGACGGCTCGAGTCGTTGTTCGAGTCCTCTATTACAAGAGCTTCAAACAGTTGCAAGAATCTTGGGGTTGTCGGAGATCGAAACTCCGACGCCGGAGATGAGGGCGGTGGAACTGGCTGTGGATCCCAAGTCATGGCCGGCGGGAGCTAGCTCCGGTGGACTTCTGTTGGAAGAGCTTGAAAATGACAAAGGTTTCAATTTTTGTAAGCTTGTTCACATTTGAATCTTATCCATATATTTGTGGGTTGGGACATTCACACTTCAATTAAAATACATTTTTTCTTTGTACTTTTAATGTTCTTACTTTTGAAGACATGCACGTAGGTATTTTGATAATCTCGTACTAAATCGAACTTAGTATTCAATTAATATATATTATATAATAAGTACTATATATATTTATTTTTTTATGGGAGTGACGTCATTATAAGTAGACATTGCACCATGCAAATATTAGATTTTTATTACCATACCATGCAATAACCCTCACTGAATTTACTATGTAGGAATTGGGGTATCTCCATCATCTTCAAACAACTACGAAACCGAGTCTAGTGATCGAGATCAAATCATGTCACGAATGAAGGAAATGATATATCATGCAGCGGTGTTTCGCCCGGTGAACTTAGGGATAGAGACGGTGGAGAAGAAGAAGAAGAGGAGGAACGTCAAGATGTCGAAGGAACTGCAGACGGTGGCGGCGAGAAAACGAAGGGAGAAGATAAGCGAGAAAATTAGGGTTTTGCAGAGGTTGGTTCCTGGTGGGAGCAAAATGGACACTGCCTCCATGCTTGATGAGGCTGCAAGCTACCTCAAGTTCCTTAGAGCACAAATCAAAGCACTAGAAGGCAATGGCTACAAACTTGGCTCAAATTGCACCTCCTTCAACCCCACTATTTTTCCTTCAAATGCTTATTTTCCTTTATAAAACCTCAAATATATTATGTCCCCAATCAATTATTGAGTTTACTTAATATTAAGAATAATAATGAAATATTATTCTTATATTTTCAAAATCGGGAAAATTTAAAACAATCCACGTAATCTTTAGTACGTTGAAAACAAAAACTAATGTGTAGTACATATTGTCCATTTTAGCCTGTTATGTATGATCGTCAGCCTCATGGTTTTAAAATGTGTCTGTTAAGGAGAAATTTTCAACACCCTTACAAAAAAGGTTTCGTGTTTATCCACGAAATTTCAAATATATGAATTGACAAAATAGCCCATTGATAACGTTTAGAGTTTTGTTTTTGTAAGGGGTGATAGAGTAATTAATATTGATGTGTACATTTTAATATTTATAAAATTAGAATATTTTTTAGGTGAAGGAAAATAAGAAAGGAACACAATGGGTGGTCCTGTGTCCCTTCTTGGCTGATCGGCACGTGGCTATGCCCCTTGACCATTTCCCAATTGGGCAAACGGATTTTCTTGGTCTCAACACAATGAACTTGGCTTTGTTGAGTAAATATTAATCCTTCATAATATATATTCTTATATATGTCTTACAACAAATTCAACTACCTTGCCGAAGGACCATGCTCGTAGTCGAATGTCGAGCTAATAGATGTGATAGAGTCAACTTGACGATCTTCGCGTTGGTTTAACTCAAGGTTTAGACATTCCTTCAGTTCGCTCACAACTTGGCTCATTGTTGGCCTATTTGTAGGATCTGTAGTAGTGCAAGCCATTGCCATATCTACTGCTTTCCACACGGAGTTGACATTGCAACCATCTTTTATTCTCGGGTCAATTATAGAGTGGATATCTCCTTGATTAATATTGAAATCAACCCACTTAGTTATGTGACATCTTTCACTAGTTTTTAGTATTACGGGTCTTCCAGAGATGAGTTCCATAACAACAATTCCAAAGCTATAAACATCGCTCTTCTCTGTTAATCTAAATGATACGTGGTAACTGCAAATGAAAACCAATGAAATGCTGTCAACTAAACACAGTTCATTTCTTTTGTAAAGACAAATTTGAAGTACGTACTCGGGATCAAGGTAGCCAGGAGTGCCAGCGACTTTGGTAGTCACATGGGTGGCATCACCATCGATAGGGAAAGCCCTGGATAGCCCAAAATCAGCCAGTTTTGCTTGTAAATGTTCGTTCAATAGAATGTTGCTTGGTTTGATATCTCTATGTATTATTGGTGGCCTGCAACCATTATGCAGATATTCCAGACCTGCAGTTTTTTTTTACCAATATCATCTGAAAGGGAAATGAAAACAAAACTGATTTACTATGCATCATTCACATGCTCACCTTGTGCTGAATCTAGTGCTATTTGAAGTCTGTCTTTCCATCTTAAAACCTGTCCTTTTCCACCTGTACAGAATTCATCAGCATAAGTGAGATTTTAAATATTTTTTTCACTTTCGAATGTAACATCGACTCACGATTTTAAAACGTGTCTGTTAGGGAGAACCTCACTTTGGAAAGTTTCGTTTCCCTCTCCAACCACCTTGAGGGCCCAGTGTCCTTGCTGACACACCGCTTGAAATCTGGCTTTGATACCATTTGTAACAGTCCAAGTCCATTGCCAGTAGATGTTCTTCGTTTTGGCTCGTTACGTATCGATGTTAGTCTCACGGTTTTAAAATGTGGCTACTAGACTCTCTCCATAGTAGATGTGTTTTAAAACCGTGAGGCTGACGATAGTACGTAATAGGCCAAAATAGACAATATCTACTAGTGGTGGGCTTGAGCTGTTACAAATGGTATCAGAGCCAGACATTGAGAGGTGTGCTAGCGAAGACGCTGGCCCCCAAGAGGGTGGATTGTGAAATTCCACATCGGTTTGAGAGGAGAACGAAACATTCCTTACAAGGGTGTGGAAATCTCTTCCTAACAGACACGTTTTAGAATCGTGGGACTGATGACGATACGTAACGGGTCAAAGCGGATAATATTTGTTAACGGTGGGCTTGGAATGAAGCGTACCTGAAAGGAGTGATCCGAGGTTTCCTCTGCCCATATATTCATAGATAAGCCCCATTTTCTCCTCGCCCTCATTACAATATCCAACTAAGCTAGTCAAATTTCTGTGATGAACTCTTAACAGAATATCAACCTGCCATGATTTTTCTCAAAGTGTTTAATAACATTAAGTAAAAAAAATGCCAAAGGGGGTGAAAAAATGTGATTGTATTGTTAAAACAACATGCCTCGGATTGAAATTCTCGATAACCTTGAGCTGACTTTGCAGACAATATCTTTACCGCTACTTCAGTGTTACCAATGAGACCATAGTAAACTTTTCCAAAGCCTCCTTCACCTAGCAGCGTTTCAAAATGATTGGTCATTTCTAAGATACTCACATATGAATATCTTCGACTTGGCTGCTGCTCCAATGGCTCAGGTGGTTGAAGTTCAAAACCAGAGTTTTGTGGTGAATGAGGCTTCACCATCACGGGAGCTATAACAATTAAAAATTTAATGTAAGTTGTTGGTGTTCAATGTAAGAAACAATCAATAAACTATCTACTGAGATACCTTTAGAACTTGTTCTTCGCCGGAAAAAGTAGTAGTAGATTGAAGCTAAAATCAGCAATATGATAATAACACCACCAACTGCTGCTAGAATTGGAATTAGTATATTGGTACTCTTCTTTTTCTCGCTTGGCTCTGTCACATACAGATTTGGGTTTCCATCCAAGCTGATGAAAGAAGTATTTATGCAAGTCAAGTTGATATCAGAGGCTTGACTAGTTGATATCAGTTGCATGGTTTAGTAAGTTCAAAGGACAACCTTAGTGAAAAGGAAGCTTTGTTCTTTTTGTCAATAAGTGCAGCAGGAACTTGTCCAGATAGGTTGTTTCCTGATAAGTTTCTATAACAAGAAGACAGATTATATATATATATATATAGGTAATGTCAAAGATTGTTGGAGGGAGTCCCACGTTGGCTAATTTAGAAGATGATCATGGGTTTATAAACAAAGCCACGAGAGCTTATGCTCAAAGTAAACAATATCATACCATTGTGGAGGGTCATGATTCTTAACATAGTATCAGAGCCCTCCCCTTAACTTAGCCATGTCAATACAATCCTCAAATGTTGAACAAGAAAGTTGTGAGGTTCGAAGGTGTAGTCAAAAGTGACTCAAGTGTCGAACAAAGGGTGTACTTTGTTCGAGGGCTCCAGAGAAGGAGTCGAGCCTCGATTAAGAGGAGCCTGTTCGAGGGCTACATAGGTCTCAAGAGAGGCTCTATGGTGTACTTTGTTCGAGGAGAGGATTGTTGAGGATTATTAGAAGGGAGTCCCACGTTGGCTAATTTAGAGGATGACCATGAGTTTATAAGTAAGGAATACATCTCCATTGGTACGAGGCCTTTTGGGGAAGCCCAAAGCAAAACCATGAGAGCTTATGCTCAAAGTGGACAGTATCATACCATTGTGGAGGGTCGTGATTCCTAATAGGTAAGTCTTCTCAAATGGATTAATGGAGTACAGAGTAAACTTACAAAACCCTCAAGAATGGCATGTCAGCTAGAAATTCTGGCACTGATCCGCTTAGGTTATTGTTTGACAGATCCCTGAAATGAGCGATGAAGCTCTTGTTTGAATAACTTGTTGGTAAGTTTCAAGATATTCAGATCTTGCTGTAGAATCAAACACTTACAAAACCTCGAGCTTTAGTAGATTAGCTATGTTGTTCGTAATTTTTCCGGCCAATTCAGTAGATGTCAAGTTCCTGATAAGAGTTATATTCATGTAAGGTAATCACTCTTGCAAATCTAAAACCTTTTAATGTTGGGGCACTCACAAGCCTGTGATTCTAGGAGGCTTTGAACCATCATCATATTCACAGGTAAGAGCCCGCCAAGCTAATGCTTCTGGGGCACATGGATCTCCTTGCCAATCTTCTATTTTAACCTCATAAAATTTCTGGATGGATTCAATAGCATCGACTGCATAGAACACAATGGATCAGGGAGGTAAACATTTACAGAGACAAAAGAATGAACATATACAATATTACCATCTCCTTGATCTGTGGTAGGTTGTTCAAAGTTCATGACTTTAAAGATCTCAAGCGCATTCAAGATGGGTGGGAGAGCTGAATCTTCAGTCCTAATCAAATGAACTATATGTCTCCCACTAATAGGAAAGGGTTCTTGGCTATAGATGACATTTTCTGTGAGATACGCCGGGGACAAATCCTCACTATAAAAAAGCTTCTCATTGTGATAGATTTTGAAGGTTCTAGACTGGGATGATTCAAATTCAGCGAAATATAAGTATATATAGAATTGGATAGATTGATCAGGATCACTCCAAGGTATTATCATGGGTGCACTTTCATTTGCCACTGTGGAGGCTGTCTTAAGCACTGAAGATGGTGCTTTAAACCCTATATTATCGTTGTTCTTTACTGGAGAAGAGGTACTTATTGGAACCCATTCAGACACCGGGGTTGGTGGACTCCAAATACGATCATAATCATCATCTGGGTATCTAAAAACTTCAAACTATAATGAGTAAACATTTCAAAAAAAAACGCATAGAAATATGAAATGGTCACTTACCGAGTGAATGTTTTGTTTTCTCCAATATCCAATCTCAAGTAGGTGGCTAATGATCCAGACACAGTTTTATAGCTTGATAGTTTTAAAGGCCTGAACTCCAAGGCAGAAATAAAGGGCGTCCCTTTATCAGTATTGACAAGACAAACTTGTGCATTATTTGAAGTTGTGATGTGAATGATCTCTTCGTGTATGATATTCTCTGGGAGTTCTAGTTTCACATTCACCCACAAGTTTGGTCCAAAGTGCAAATCAAATTCAGGAACGCTGTTTTTAGCATCATAATTGTCATACAAGAAACTAGCTCGAATCAAATACTTAGTTCCAACTTTCACGGGAACGTTGTAACAGTTCCTTGTTCCTTGAGGGAAGCTTCTTAAATTCCATAGCTGTTTCTGTACATTAGACAATCCACTACTTGATGGTAAACTTGTTATGATGCCAGTGTTGATAAACTCTGAATCTGGAACATAATTTAAACCTGTAATTGGCTCTGTGTAGCTAGAGTTGGATCCACAGTCAATACTGATAAAGCCTGAAACAATTATATAGCCAAGAACACATATAAATGATACCCAAATCATAGAAAGGCTGTTGTAGTAGCACATACACACTAACATGGCAATACAAACCTTGTTGACTCTGGCCATAACCCAATTGCAGAAGAACAAAAGTGGGTAGAAAACCCAAGAGGAAGCGTATGAAGCTCCTCCCCATGATTCTATTAGTCTTTGAGCATATACATTGAGGCATTTCCTCCGATCCACTTGTTTTATTGCTAAACCAATTAGTCAACTTCGCTCAAGTTGAGATTTGATTACAAAAACATCATTTTCTCAGACATAGTCAACCTTAGACTTGGCAATGAGCCAATTTGATATGTTCCAACTTGAAAGGATAACTTATTTTATTGGTCATAAGTCAACGAAATTGAGACCGTGAGACATTCTTTTGGTTGGAGGTTTTGTTTAAGATGTCTAGGAATGATTAGAAGGAAATGAAACGACTAGGAGTAAATAGAACAAATTTAATGCAATGTTTCAGCTCACAAAGGAAGTTTTAGCTTATAATATGGAGTAAATAGAACAAGTTTGCTCAGATACATAATTAAAACAAACTACAAATTCCTGCAACGCAGATCATTTGAAGCAAGTGAAGAAGAACAGCTCATGATTAGTGATCTAGAGGAGAGCAAAGCCCTGGAGAATCAAGGCATCAGCAAGAACTTTATTAGCAGCCTCAGAAGGATGCACGCTGTCCCAAAACACATATTGAGTTGCATTAGAACAGCTTCCCCCCAACGACTTGGGATTGCACAAAAGTGATGTTGTCTCCACTGTCCCTGTTCCACAGCACCCTTTTCTGGCTTCCATGAACCCTAACAAAAACAAAAACATGAGAAAATTAGTGATCCCTTTTGCTTCTTTCTGTTGCTTCATTCAAAGCCTTACCGTTTTTTGATGGAGAATTGATGACATCGAAAAGTGGCTTGTAAATGTCAAAGATCACAATTCTAAAACCAGGAAGCTGTTTTTTCAGACTTTCTGCTGCAGAATTCAGCTTCTTGTTGAAGGCTTGCGCATCAGTATTGATCTTTGAGACACACCCACTTTGATGGTTGCCAAACAAGGTGAGAGCAGCAGGAAAGCAGCCTAATGGAGGAAGTGAAGTCACTCCAATTCTCCTAGCTCCTAAACCATATATGTCCTGTTTTTCATAACAGAAATGCATTGATCATCCATCATATTTCATGCGGTGAACTTAGTCATGAATGTTGTAAGAACATACCTTGATAAATGTTGTAAATGCTGCTATGAGCATTGAACCGTACTGATCAGCAGTGTAGAGCTTGTTAATGTAAGGATTGATGTAATAGTTCTGCAGATAATCTCCACTTCCTGCACTCAGCAAGTAGAGTGCATCCTTGATTATTGAGGCTGATTTCTCATTGCCTGCTACCTTAGCCAGCTTGGCTTGGTACTCCTTGAACAATCCAACTTGTTGAGGCAGTGAGAGTGCATGCTGTTTACCAAGTTCAAAGTAAAAACTAAGGACAGAACAAGGAGATTGGTCTGGCTTCCAAAATCAAAAGCTAAAACATTCTTACATTTGAGAGAGCAGCATTCTCATCATAACCAGAGGCAGCAGAGGCAAAATTGACTCCAATGAGAAGATTCTTGCCGGATGCCTCTGGGCTAAGGTAGGGCAATGGAAAGGACTTAAATCCTAAACTTTGAGCTGAAGAACCAGAAGAACAGGAAGTTTATCCAACCATTATGTAAGGCTAAATGTGTGTAAAGTTTATGAAACTATTACGTACCAGTGAAATCAGTAGCAAGTTTTCCATTGCAAAACCTGCCAGTGGGCTGATGATTCACAAAGTCCTTTCCATATGGAGGGTAATTGGCCTTGAAAATAGTGTAAAGATAGTTGTTGTTTCCCACATCCACAGCAGAATCACCAAAAGTAATGATAGCAGGCACCAAAGTTGTAGAGTCTTGAGCATTTCCACACACAAGCAAGAATGCTAAGAACAACATCAACACTTGGCTAATAATAGAATCCATCTTTCTTCTTTGGTGCTGTGATTTGCAACTGAACCTTGGATTATAACTTGACCCTTTTATTGAAGGAAGCTGGAGGTTGAGTCTGGAGGGCTGTGTTAATGAAGAAATACTGTAATGAACAAAATTTTCCCTCGGCTTTCTTTGCTTTCCTGCAACCATTATGAACAAAATTATTAGCTGGGAAACTGTGAATGAATGCATGCAGCATTTAATGGAAAGGTTGGGAGAGGTAGTTGGGTGATACTGATAAATGATGGTTATGATATGAGTTAAAGCTTCATGAGCTTGCATGTGCAGGAGTTAATATGATTGTGGAAAAGGGAAATTACTGTACTACCGGTGCTTAACATCTATAACGTGAGTATTATGAATAGTTATAAAGTCTATAGCTTATGTTGTGAGATCGCACATCGATTTGAGAGGGTAACGAAACATTTTTTATAAGAGTGTGGAAACCTCTCTCGACTAGACGAGTTTTAAAACTGTGAGGCTGATGATGTTGATACATAACGGGCCAAAGCAGACATTATCTACTAGCGGTGGGTTTGGGCTGTTATAAATGGTATTAGAGTCAGACACCGGGCGGTGTGCCAACGAGGACATTGATCCCAAGGGGAGTGGATTGTGATATCCCACATCGATTGGAGAGGGGAACGAAACATTTCTTATAAGGGTGTGAAAATCTCTTCCTAATAGACGTGTTTTAAAATCGTGAGACTGAAGGCCACATATAACGGGTCAAAGCAGATTGAAAGAGGCAGAGCTGTGTGAGGGTAGGTAGGAAGAAGCCCTGCAGACATTAAAAAGCTAGAAAGTTGAGAGGCAGGCAAAGTGACAGCAGAAAGAACAGCAGCCTGTGATGAACTATGGATGCATGAAAGCAGAACAGGAAGGAGAGGTGTCCTCTGCTGATTGGTTCAGGGATTGTCTGCACACAGAGAATCATGTGATTGTCTGTATAGTATAGATTGAAGCTCATGCTTGCCTACACCTGCTGATTGAGGATGACCATCAAAGCTTGGAAGAACAAAGCAGCTTTCAGAGGTCTAAAAGGGACAGATAGCTAAATAGAAGAAACAAGGAAATAAAACTACTCCTTATTAGACAACAAAAACCAAGCAATAACTAAGGAAACATGACCATAAATAAATTAATAAATGTGAAATTTTCAATAACGTCCTTAATTTTTTTTTTAAATCTAAAAATACACCTATCCTTAGTTTTGAATAGAAATAGTTAGTACTTCATTTTGAACACTTCAACTTTAAAAAGTTTAATTAATAATCTTTGAACGGTTTAAAATGTTCAAAAATGTCATTACCGTTACTAATATGTTTAAAAAATACCCATAAAATGTTAAAAGTAGCCTTACTACTTTTTACCTTTGTAAAAAAAATTAAATTTTTTTTATTCTTAATATATGGATGAAAACTGTTTATCAACATTTCATAGATTATCTTCAAACCTGTTAATGTTACCTTTGAAAGTACTAACGTCAAAGGTATTTTTAAATTGTTTTACAAAAAAATATTGAATAGTTTTTATGAAGTTTTTTAAAAAAGTTTAAAAGTGAACTTTTGAAAACTCAAAAGATATTTTTAAAATACTTGCAAAAGTAAAAAAAAAATGTATCTATAAAACGATTGTGAAAGTCTGGACGTATTTTTTAAGGGTATTTTTTAGACTTTTCTAAGCATATAAAGGTATTATTGAAACTTTTGAAAATATTTTTTAGACAAAGTATCAAGTTTAAAAAGTACTTAACGTGAAAAGAACTAAATTATTATCGAACAATATCTTAACTATTTAATAAATACAAAATTTAATGCTCGATCATATTCTTAAAAATATTGAATATATTTTTAAAGTCAAGATATCTATTAATTTAAAGTTTGGAAATATAATAGGAACATTTGAAAATAAATTTGTTTTTTTTTTCTTTTTAAATAAAAAATATAATTAATTTTTTAACCCCAAAATTTAGACTATGAAAGACCTAAATTGAGAAATAGCACTCCATAGAATGTAAATAGAAATTTTTTTAATCATGAAGGATAGAATTCTAAGAAGAAGAAAAAAAGCATAAGGTGAATTTCCTGGTTAAGAGGATGGTTAGGTGTGGAAAATAGCAGCCACCCACACGAAAGATAATATGAATCACATGACATTAGTCTTCACCAAAATTTACTTTCTTAGATTACATATCCATGGCATCAGACAATAAATTTTTCTCTTCTCTTATGCATATGAATAAAGACTTTGGATATCTAAGCTACCTTGACACGACTCCCTGACCCTACTACATTTGACTTCATAGTAACACATAGAATATTAAATCTTAGCTAGGTGGCTACGAACTTATTCCCTGTGGTGATATCGTTTCTACTGATTAGTGATGATGGTGTGATGTTTCGTTAAACGTCAACCCGAGCGTATGCAATAGAATATTCTCATGTCCAATTTGAGAACACTTGATCTTCATGTTCCTAAGTTAACAAAATAATGACAAAGACACAAGACATGGTTCCACCAGGTTCAACATCAATGGTTAAGTCTTACAGTACACAGATATGGCACATGAGTTCTAAGCAATTCTGGGTGACAAAATCAGGAAGTCATGGTTATATTGACAGTTATATATAATACAAGTTACTGCTAAAACAATGAATCCATTAGCTAACCAGCTAAGTCTATGATTATAGGCTTTTCACAAGGTAGATTCTTCTTTCTTTTTTTTTTTTTTTTTTGTTTTTTTTTTTTTTTTTT